>NC_135539.1:128448968-128751998 GCF_045843805.1 Urocitellus parryii | reverse complement strand
GTTATGTTCTGCTGTAATCTTAAAAGCCTGTTTAATGGTTTCATAGTATTGACGTGCCACCTAGTGGTAGAGTTTGTACTCGCGTCTGCATGTTTTGGATTTTTCAGTGTTATAAATGTGTGTCTTCCTTTACAAGAATGACCCATTTACTAGGAACACCAGCTGAGGTCCTATTATGGTAAATTCACTAGTTTGTGATATTGCTGATTTTTTGGTTGCTCTCACAAATTCATTATAAAGGAATTGACAGAAGTCAATTACTGTTGACCGAAGTCTTTTCTATTTCAAAGCTTTCTAAGTGTTTGAAAAGTAAAGAGTTGATTTTTATTTTGCTTTATGATTCTGTGCAGTGAGGGCTGATGTTTCTCTGATCACTCTGAAAATTGGCCAATTGGTAAACTTGCTGACATGGATCTCTAGAAAAAACAGATTAAGTTTGAAGGGCAGAATTGATTTGCTGACTAATAAGCTCACTCCATCCAATAAGCCCACTCTCTGCCCTCTGCCTGATATGCTCATTGACTGTATTTCTTATAGCCTCACTTCTAATTTAGAGCTCCTAATTGTCAGTACATCATCAGACTATAATTAACAACAGGAATCCCCAGTACCAATAAATAAACACATACATAAATAAATCCCCCCGGACCTTACACAGCCAAGAAGTGATTGAGCCTGGATGCCTTTGGCCAAGTCTCCTTCATGGGTCTGAAGTACATCCTGAAATCACAGAATTGGTTATCTCTCTCTCACTCATGGGAAAGTAGGGTCAGCAAATACCTGCTTTACTTAAAAGACTCAGTAAGATTTGAGCCCATGTTCTTCAAATGATTTTATGTTTTATTTTTTTTAAATGCATCTATAAGAATCGCATTTCTATGATACATCCCTCTTTCTGGAATATGATTGCTGGCTGTTTGAAGTTGGAACACAGAGAGTCTTGATTGCTGGGCCAGATTTAAAGTCACAGAATGTCAATTACATGTTAGCACCACTGAGGTCTCAGGTCCCTTTACCCCAGGCACTGGACCATGCTTGCCCAGTAAGCTTGTGGGGATTGAAAACTCTGTAGTACATGTCTTCAAGATGGGTCACACCAGCTCTGAAAGGGAAGAGGCCCTAGGTCCCAAGCCGCTCACACTTGCCAAGTATTCCTACCTGTGGTACAGGGCTGAAGCACATGCGGAGTGCCTTAGTATTGCTGAACAGTCCTTGGGGTAGAGAATAAAGGGACTTGTGGATATAACCCTTTGTCTTGCCTCTGTGTCTGGTGCCCTGAAAAGACTATTTTGTTGATTGTTAAGATGAGCTCCTGCAGGGCTATCCAGGAACAAAGTTTCCTGATTTTCACAGGGTCCTACAACAGCAGTAGGGCCTTGTTTTCCAAAACCCCTTTCCATTGCTCTGAAATAAGTACTCCCATGAAATTCCAAAGTTGACAAGCTTCATACCAGCAATAGTATCATGATTACTGCTATAAATTCCTAGAGGCTGTATTGCCTGTTTTATTCTAGTCACCCCACTAATATGAGCATACAAAAAGATTATTCTGAGTCAAAAATAGCAAAAGCATTTTTCATCAATGAAATGACAAAGTAGGGTGCTTCCTAGCTAGAGGACACCCAAGCTCTCTAGTTGAGAAGCAGGGCAATTTTCAGCAATGCCTGTTCTCCCCACTAGGAGGCGTCTTACTTCCTTGTGATCACACATGCTCTCTTGTCAAAAACTACAAATATGGATTTAGTGATTGTTTACATCCCTCACATCATCGCCTTCCTTGTGAAGGACAGAACAATTACAAATTCATCATGTTACAAACACTTTGTTCTCAACTTCTTTAAAAAATCTGAAATGCTCTCTAGAGTATTTTTTGGTCTTGGGAACCTGGTGGGGGGTTGTGGGAGTAGCTGGGTATAAGTCTAATAAGAGTGAAATGGATGGCAGTTGAGTTCAAATATGTATGCATGACATGTATTTCTCTCATATTTATTAATGAATACTCCCCCAAAAATGATCAATTAGATTCTCATTTCAATCCCACTGATGGTCAGGGGAGTTCATTCTGTACCATTTGTCTCCATTTGCAGGTGATAAAAGATGCCATTGTTGAGAGCATTGAATACAGAAGACAGAATCCATCTCGCTGCTCTGTTTCCCTCAGTAACGTTGAGGCAAGAAAATTTTTCAACAAGGAGTTTTTAAGTAAACCTCAAGTATAGATGGAAAGAGCCGTGGTTTCTGATGCTACCATTTGAAATTCCATGGTAACTGGATTTAAAAGCACCGTACAGATAGAGACTGGCTGATACTCACAGTTGCAGTTATTGGGCTGCCTGAGAATGCTGTTTCTATGGATTTGGTAGGTGGACAAATGATGTTGTTTATATACAAATATGCTTAGTGTCAGTTTCTGTTAGTTTGAATTTTCTGATGTCAATGTAGGGACATGTACCGGATTTTAAAACATTCCTCACCAACCTTTGTATGTGTGCTCTTTTTACAAATGTGGTTTTCTTTTTTAAGATATTTAAAAGTTTAGTGAGAAAGACTGTCCATTGTTTGTGAATGTTATTCACTGACTAGAAATTTTTTTTCATGCCATGAGACAACACTATTTTTTATTTATATATGTATGTATACATATATCAAATAAACACATTAGTATGTAAAATTAGCAAGATAACTGAGTTTTTGTTATTTTTTGTCCATATTTTTTATCGGCGCTCCATAGTTGTGCATAACAGTGGTATCTATTGTTATATCTTTGTAGATGCACACAATATACACTATGAGTTAGTCAATATCATTCCCCAATAGTTACCCTTCCCCTATTTCCTCCCTCTTCCTGTTCCCTTTGCCCTACTCTACAGATCTCCCTCTGATTTTCATGATACTCTCCTGCCTCCACCCTTCTTTTCCTTTTGCTTCTCTAGTTTCCACATGTGAGAGAAAACATAATGGCCTTGACCCTCTTAGTTTGGCTTATAAAACTTCATATATATATACGACATTTTTTAAACAAAAATCCATATATCCATTGATGGATTCCTGGACTGGTTCCATAGTTTGGGAATGTTGTTATTCTTTTTAATTAGATATTATACTTTTGCTAGGAAAGATTTTCAGATTCACTGCTTTCAAACACAAAAGGTGCTAATCCTACATTCAAACATAAAACTTCTTAAACTTAAAGGATTGCTTTTCTTTTAAAAGAAAGCGTATATAATCTGTTCAGCAAGGGTATTCATTTATTCAGTAAGTAGAAAAAAATATATAACCACTTTGAACATAATATTTTACTTTGCTGATGTTATCCTAGACTACCACCCACCTGCCAGAGACATTGACCTTAAGAATAATGAGGAAGAGTGGCACATGCTGTGCCAGCCTCCAAGAAGTGGCCTGCCTTTAGCATCTGCAGGATTTGCCTCAGAGACAGTCCAGAGTGCACAGCTGAGGTTTCCATCACAGTTGAACTATTGTGGCTCAGGAGTGACATTCCAAATCTGAGGTCTTCCTCGTCTTTCTTTGCTCTCTGTCAATTTTCTTTTCTCTCATTTTCTTTCTTTAAGCTATCTATTCATTTTCCTCTTGCCTTTCACATTTCTACCTATGAGGAAAAACAAGGATGAAAAAAAAGGGAAGTTTGGAAAGTTCATTTTCTCCCCACTGACTCAGGCAAATGGCCCATGAGCTCCTATGGGTTTCCCCCGCAGTCCTGTTGCAGAACTGAGGGGGCAGCACTGAGGCAAGTGCCTGCCTTGAGGACTTGGCACTCTGGTGGAGATGACAGACAGACGGTCAACACTACAAATACACATCCGCTGTGTCAGAGAATGACAGGTGTCACGGGGGAAATCATGGAAGGCAAGAGACGAGAGGGAAGGGTTGGAGGTGTATGATTTTAAATCAGGTTCAGGGGGAGTCGTAATCCACAGGTGACATCAGAGTAGAGATGTGAAGAGCTGAGGGAGCACGGCCTATGGGTATTCAAGGGAAGAGGGAGGAGCCACTGTGAATGGACCGAAGTGGACCACCAGGCTTGTTCAGAGAACTGGGAGGGACCAGTGTGCCCAGAGCAAAGTAGGAGGTATAAGAAGTGAATTTTATTTGTTCAAAATTTATCAAGACTCTTAAAAAAAATTATCTCCTATAATTATTTTTTTAATTAAATGATTTATTCTAATTTGTTCTACATGATGGCAGAATGCATTTCATTTCCTATTGCACATATAAAACACAATTTTTTAAGTCACTGATTGTACATATTTTCACACCATTTGTGTCTTCAAACATGTACTTAGGGTAATGATGCCTAACTCTTTCCACCACCATTCCTACCCCCTTGTCCCCTCCTCTCCCTTCCCTCCCCTTTGCCCTATCTAAAGTTCCTCCATTCCTCCCAGGCCCCCCACCCCCATCACCATTATGAGTCAGCCTCCTCATATCAAAAAAAAAACATTTGGCCTTTGGTTTTTGGGATTGGCTAACTTCACTTAGTATTATATTCTCCACCTCCATCCATTTACCTGCAAATGCCACGATTTTATTCTCTTTTAATGCTGAGTGATGTTCTGTTGTGTATATATACACCAAAGTTTCTCTATCCATTCATCTACTGCAGGGCATCTGGGTTGGTTCCACAATTTAGCTGTTGTGAATTGTGCTGTTATAAACATTGTGTCAATACTCTTTATATTTAATTTATCCTTGCAAACATCCCTGTGAAGTAACAAGACCAGAGTGATAATACAGTTGCCCCAAATTTCTAGAGCTTCTAGACCCAGGGTCCTGTGTCCCTGACCAAGTGGCCTTAACATCACAGTCTATGGTGCTGCTAGTAATGAACTAGAGGGACCCCTGAAAGGGTCCTGATGGTAAAGCTGGAACTGCCCAGGCCCCTTGCTTTCCCTTTGTTCACGTGCTTTTAGATGCTCCTTGTCTAAAGCAGCTTTGACAGTTTGTTCATTTATGAATTTGCCAAAGTGTTAATTTTATAGAAGCACACATTTTGACAGCAAGTTAGACGTACACACTTACGTTGTTGTCATTATTTCTCTGTCCCAGAGAATGATGGGTAAGGCAGACATCCTCTTGGTCTTCCCCCAAATCATCACCACGCTGTGAAGTAATTGCAGCCTGGCTCCCTGCCTTTTGCCATAAACACAGCCTTTCCAATTTGCTTGTTGTTCACGCCCACGACAGGGCTGCTCCTTTACCATGCCCATGCATAAACTGTCCAATTTTTATTTACTTATTGGTAAGTAATGAAACAAAAGCCCTGTGTGTATGATTCATATAGTTTCATTCCTTCTGGAAGATGAGACTCTATATTTTTCACAAACACTTTTATTCTAACATTGAAAACATAAAATTCTTGAGACCAGTTCCTCTTCCTTTCCTTTTCTCCTCCCCTTCTCATTACTTCCTAAAGCCATTAGGTAGGATGGAGACAGGCAGCATCGATAATGAACTGTAGTAGGACATCAAAACCTGAGCAGGATTGGGAGGGCATCTGCACAGGCGAAGGAGGCGGATGGGTCACATAAATAGTGTATGAAATATAGTGCCAGGTTTCTCACTGAGAATGGAGTCACAAATATGGGAAGAAGAGAGCCAGGTGGTATTTCTGTGGTATTTCTGAGGGTATTGGCATGGACTCAGGGTTTTAAATTCATGTGGAGATAATGGACAGGACTGGAGATGACTGGGGGAGTGTTATGTGTATGTGTGTGTGCATATCTTCTGCAGAGATGAAGGTGAATGGGCCAGAGGCAGTGAGCACCCATGCACCCAGAGCTTGGCTTTTGCATTCTCTTATTTACTAGAAGAACCCTGAGCTTTCTAGAGAAGTGATGAATTCCAGGATTGGGTTAGGAAAAGTATGTTCCAATTCATTTTATTTTTCCAGAGAGCAAAGAGAATTGATTGCTTGAAGAATGATAGGAGTGTGTCAAAAAGATAAGCCAGGCTGAAGGATGCCTGCTGGCTCCATTTGGGACAAATCAAGCATTAAAATAAAGACTGTAACAGATTACAAGCCATTGAGGAATATGACTGGCTAGATAAACCAGCTAATAAATTAATAAGGAATCAGGTAGTTACATCATCTCAAAATACTTCCTCTATAAAATACTTAATTTTAAAGGGGATCAGAGTAACTGGGTTCTTCTTAGAACTGCTCTCAGCTCACGAGATATACCCACGTGGCTTTGGACTCCTGAGAAGCCCGCACCAATGACTGAGATTGGGGATGAAAGGCTGCCTTATCTCAAGATGGGACATCCTGAAAACATCTCTGATGTTTTTTTTTCATGCTCTGAACTCTCCCTGGGATTAGGTTGAGGTAAGACTTCAGCTCACCTCATTTCTTCATTCAGCTTCTTGCCCTGGGTTGTCCTTCTTTCCTCTCTTGAGGTTCACCAAAGTGCAGCCCTTTCATACATTACTTATACAAGAACCTCCAACTTTGCTTCTTTTTCGAGAAAATCTGACATAAGCCAGACACAAAAATGTAGGAGACCTGATTCTTTTTCAAAGAATTTACAAATTAGGAAAAAATGTATTTTTTTTTCCTGGAGAAAGAAAATAGAATTCATGAAGTGACAAAATGACAAAATTATGTATATACAATTTGCTGTTGGGGGATTCATTAAAACTGGAGTCATTAGGGAAATTTTCATGGAGAATTAGCTTTAAGGTTGAGTCTTAAAAAATAAGTAAAAATTCAAACAGGGTTCAGGAAACAGGATATTTCTCTTATGACGTAAAATTACTCCTCCATAGTGAATAATGAATTTTAACATTATTTTTAGGACTTTGGGGGCATTGGTGCACTGACATGGAAGTTTAAGAAATCCTATGTTTTAGTCAGCTTTTTCTGTGCTGTGAATAAAAGATCTGACCAGAATAATTCTATAGAAGAAAAAGTTTATTTGGGGGCTTACGTTTCAGAGGTTTCAATCCATAGACAGGTGGCTCCATTCCTTGGGGCTCAAGGTCAAGCAAATCATCATGGTGGAAGAATGTGGTAGGGGAAAGGGTCTCAGGGCATATCAGGAAGCTGAGAGACAGGCTCCCCTCAATAGATACAAAATATATACCTTGAAGGTATGCCCTCCCTGACCCACCTGCTCTAGCCACACCCTACCTGCCTTCAGTTGCCATTCAATTAATTCCTATCAGGGGATTAATTCACTGGTTGGGTTAAGCCTCTCATAACTCAATTTTTTCTCTTCTAAACCTTCTTGCATTGTCTCCCACATAAGTTTTTTTTTTTTTGGGGGGGGATGCTACACATCTAAACCATACCCTAAAACCTCAAAGTATTTTGAAAAGCAAATGTTTTCTATGCTGCAAAAAGCTAGATCTAATGAGGTGAAATCCAATAAGCCAAGAGTGAAGTAGGGAAGGAGACCCATAGGGAGGTGTTCACATGGGAATTGTTTAACACAGAGATGGTAGAGCTACTATAGTAGTCTTTAAATGGTTTCAATCTGGACAGGGAAATGTCCTATGGGTTGTCCCTCTCCCTTCCAGAGTTCTTGGCAGACCTGCAATTGAATCATGCCCTCTTCATTGATGAATCTGGATGCACTTTCAGACTCCTGCTGATTTCAGTGCCCCAGGTTAGCCGTACCAATTGATTGGAATGGGCATAGGAATTGAAACCACTACTGGGTTTCTTGGGGGAGAGGCATTAGACAACATGTGACTCCAAATAAGGAAAAAGTTTCTAAGAATTTGGTTCATTCAAAAGTGAAATATAGAGGCTGGGGTTGTGGCTCAGCGGTAGAGCACTTGCCTAGCATGTGTGAGGCACTGAGTTCTATTCTTAGCACCACATATAAATAAAATGAATAAAATAAAATCAACATCTAAATTATTTTTTAAAAAAGAGAAACATAATCCATGATGAATTCCTTGTCACTATGCTTATTCACAAAACTCACAGAAATTCCATCTCATTAGATTTAGACTTTTGCAGCATATAAAACATTGGTTTTGTAAATATTTATAGGAAATGAATTCCAGAGATTCATGTACCAGGTGGGCAGTGGGGGAGCCAGCTTAAATGGCTTCATGGTGCTTTTCAACTTAGAGTATACAATTCTGTAGTTCTCTTTAGATTTTAAATGAAGATGCTTGGTAATCAAGGGAGATAAATCTATGATGGTATTTCTGATTGGGTAACTGTTTGAAAAGGTAAATGTTTTAGGCAGAATTTTAACCATTACCACATGCCAAAAACCATTATGAAAATCACATTTTCACCTCCTGCATTTATTATCTTCTCCAAATTAAGCAGTTTTTAATAAAAATCACTTTCCTTCCATGTTTTAGTCTGAGCTAAGTAGAGAGATGAAGAGGATGATAAATATACTGAAAACAGAGGCTAAATGTCTGACGTCTTATGGGGTCCTTCACATCTTTTACCTCACCAACTTTCTACCATATTTCACTCTGGTAGAAATGTGGTTTCTTCAGTGAAGCTTCAAAACCCACACCCTGCAGAGTTGAAAATGGTCCTCTACATTCCCACCACTGTGCCTCTATAGAATTTTGATGTTCTATATTTCCACAGAGGAAAGAGCAAACCCATCTCAGATTTGGTTTTGATACTTATTAGCTCAGCTTTTCTTCAGTTAGTTCCCAGTTTAGGTGTTAGCATTGTTGTTAGATCCCTACTAGAGGCAATGCGCTATATTCTAACTATTACAAAAGCATAAAGGAAATAGTGGCCACATTCATTGGCTCCAAGAAACTATGATAGAATCAAGTTAACAGAACAACTTATGATTATAACATAAAAAGAACCTTCTAGAAAGAAATAAAAAGTCACTAATAGGTGGGCTGGTCCCAGGAAGGCAGAATATTGTTCTTTCATGTCTCATTGGAGCAGGTTCCATAAATCCCCAATCCAGCCATCAAAAAGTGTTCAAAGCTTCCTTTCAAAAAAGCAAATGTCAGGGCTATGGGAGTAGCTCAGTGATAGAGCACATACTTAGACTGGTTCAATCCTCAGTACCAAATAATAATAATATGCTAATAATATGCAAGGGTATGAGGGATGTAGATCAGTGGTACAGAGCTTGTCTAGTATGCATGAGGTGGTGGGTTCATCCCCAGTACCCCCCCCCAACCCCCAACACACACCACAAATTTCATTGTCGCTCATCTCTTCAGAAGTTTTTAGTGGTTTTTCATTCACTCCAGGAAACAGTCAAAACCCTAAGGAGCCAGGCATGGTGGCACAGCTCCGGAGGCTGAAGCAGGAGGATTGCAAGTTTAAAGCCAGCCTCAGCAAAAGCAAGGCACTAAGCAACCCAGTGAGACCCTGTCTCTAAATAAAATACAAAATAGGGCTGGGTACGTGGCTCAGTGGTCAAGTGCCCCTGAATTCAACCCCTGGTACCAAAATCAAAACCAAAACCAAAACAAAATGAAACAACAACAACAAAGAAACACCTCTGAAGAGATAGGTGCAATTTGTTACTGTCTAGATTCCACCTGTTTGTCCTCAGTCTCCCTCCCCTCCCCTGTCACTATCTCCTGCAACTTACACTCCCTTTCACCACTCCACACTATCCTTTCTCCTAGCTCTTCTGCCTTGCATTTGCTAGTCCACCTATCAGCAGTGGCTTTCTCACCTTTATCCCATTGGCCTAAAAACACACCTCCGTGAATCTGTGAAAACATCTCCTCTTCAGGAGTCCTAGACACATTCTTCTGATATCTTGCTTCTGCATGAAGTTCATTCCTGAAAAGGACCTGATATTCAGCGATAATTCTTTTTGAGTTAATCAAATGAAAGAAGAGTTTGGAAAAAAAAAAAAAAGTGTTGCAAATTAGCAGAGTGGCAGTTTGGGGCAGAGGAAGAGGATTCTAGCCTCATCAGTTGCCATGGTGTTATCCAAGTTTGTAGAAGGAGTAAATGATCAAACCTAATAGAGTCTGTGTTTGAAATTTAACTTTTTCATTTCCTGCAAGATGTGCTGTTTCTTTTTTCCACTACCCAAATTATTATCTAAAACCTAACCCGTAATGAACACACACATACACACACACACACACATACACACACACACACACACACACACACACACACACACACACACACACCCCAGGGGCTTTGCTGGTTTCCACATGCAATGTGTTCAGCTCACATGGTCAGTTTCCATGTCAATTAGGCCATTACAAATAATGCCTGTGCTACTCTGCAGTTTTAAACTCCCCAAATTCAACACAATCAGGGTCTAATTTATCAAAATGAGTTATTGGCGACACAATGGATGTTCTCTTTGTGTGAATTATAGCAGCTTTTGTTAATTGCCTGAAATCTGCAAACCTGCGGGAAACATTTGCAATAAATTGATTTTTTCCAGACATTGCCTCCGTAATAAATAAATCCTCCTGGTGATTAATAAGTACTCCTTTTGATTTTGTTCCCTTTTAATTAAAAAAACCTGAAGACAATCAAGAGAAATCTCAAAATCACATCTGCCAAAATACCACAGTAAGAACATAAACCAGGCCTGAGGCCCCCAAATTGCTCTCATTATAATCTCTGCTGTTGAGCCCCCTTTCAGTTGCAAACGACAGTAACAGAATTCAGATAAAGGGAGAAAAAAGGAGAAAGATATTTTAGAGTTTGTGTAAGGAGTCTAGGTTTTGTTGGATCAGAAATATGAAACACGTCATTAGTACCTTTCTCCCCCTATAAACTCCTGGTGAGTTTTTCTTTTCTTTGAATTTTTTGAACATTTTTTTCTTTCTCTAGTTGGCAAAGAGCTGGCCACTAATGACAGTCCCCAGTCTACCTTATTCTTATAATTTGTGGACAAGAGGATTTTTTGTCTCCTAGATTCCACATATCAACCTTCAAGGTTAACACTGCGTGTCACTTAGGACACAGGTGGTGTGTGAGTGGGGACCGCTGCGGAGCTAGTGTCCGTGAGCATCTGCTGTGTGCACAGTACTGTCCTAGGCCCTGGTGATGCCAAGTGAGGCCCCCCAACCTTCTGAGATTTGCACTGTTCTGTGAAAGATGGGAAGTAAACCAACCCACCAGCCAACTAGCCTCCAACAATGATCATTTTATGCTGAAAACATGTCTTGAGAAAAAGTCTAGCAGGATACAGGAGTGGAAGATCACATGATGCTGCTATGGTGGTGTCTGTGTCTAGTGGGGTCGGGAAAGGAGCTTTTTAAATACATGACATGGGATTAGCAGCAGCACATGATTCTACAAATTGGGTTGGGACTTTGTGTTTACTCTCAGGAGAGCCCAGAAGCGGGCCATTTGCCTCCTGGGTACTGAGGCACCCACACCATAAGAAATTTACCAGATATGTAGGGTTGGGTTTATTAAAAATTATTATGGGTAAGCAGTTTGATTTCCTCTTCCTGAGATGTGACACTATGCCCAGGACACATGGCTTCTCTGGATTGAACTATATACAATTTCCAAGGTCCCTTTCAGCTCTAAAATTCAATGATTCTGAATGCATTCTAAGAGTAATTCATTTTCATATTTTTTAACACTCAATAATGTCAGAATGAATGATGCAAGGAAGACAAAATTAAATTGTAGAATCATAATTTACATTAGCCAAATTATGGTAGGACATTATAAATAACCTTATCTAAAAAAAGAGACAAAAGTTTTATTCTTTAATGACCCATGTGTCAATATTTGTAAATCCTATTAAGTAACTTTAAAAATGACTAGTGGCACAGAGTAATTATTTATTTTCTAGCTTCAGAGCAATCTGTGATTAGATTAGCATTTTTTCTGATCAGTAAACAGCCTCTAAGTGTAGTTGACATAACCTTGGCCAAGCAGTGGAACAAATATTTAAAGAAAAACAATCATAGGAGTGTTCTATTTTGTGTTGATTAATGCTGGTACTGTTTGATTTAACGTGGACAAAAGAAATATCGAAAAGAACACTATCTATGAGGAGACTTTCCATTTTTGATCAATCATGCTCACAAAACAAATATACCACCACCACCAACATTCAAAACAGCTCACATTCATGGTGCAACCTCATGTTGCCACTTTTGGGGGTGCATTACAAGTTTGCTTATTTTATTCCTCTCAGCAACCCTAGGAAATGCTGCTGTTACTAAGCTGTGTTACAGAGGAGATGGGAGCTCAGGGAGAGGAAACGGGCCCAGCTCACACGCCTTGTGAATGTAGGTTTTAAATCAAGGTACTCTGGATCATAATTCATGTTCTTAACCACTTGTGGTATCTTGCACATCTTTGAATGGATGAGAGACAGTATTATTTATTTCAGAGTGAATCTAGTTCAAGGAAAAAATGGGAGGTTTGTGACACACCTTCTACAGTGCCTTCTCAGGTGTTGCTCTTTTCCTGTCTCTTCAGTTGCCTCCTGCAGATATTCCCCCTGCATCCCCCTGAGCTATTTTTCTCTGTTCTATCACCTTCAGAATGTGTGAACCCTCAAAGAAAGTACTCTTAGTTGTACCCAAGTTAGTATCATGTTAAGTGCATGGTTTGCCTCTTTCCATGATTTTTACTGTGTCTCACAGAGATAAAGCCTTTGTTCTGGCTAAAGGAATTTCCGATTTAAACAAGTGGATGGAGAAATATTTGGAGGGTCAGACTGAAATCTCGCTGTAGAAGCGAGTCCTGTAACCGATCCACTTAAATGGTTTCCCAGCGTTCGACTTTGTAGGAAAGGAGAGTCAAGCTAATCATATTAAATATGCAAAATTATGAATTGGCAAAGGATGGTGGCAATTAATTGGAAATCATTCCCCAGGATGATTGTAGGTTGCAAGACGTGCCAAATGCTTTGAAAAAAAATTGGAAGAGAAAAATGGAGAAAAATTCTAATGGCTCCACTGTCCATTGTGACATGAGATATAAAGTGTTTCTTGTGAGAAAACAGGGCTGCACAGTTTGCCGGCTGGACAGGTGCTTTTAGTTAAATAGAATGGTGGTTGGCATGACTTTCCTTCCCCTGGGCCACTCTGTGGGCACCTCAAGTGTCCTTGCCTCGGCTCCCATGACCCCGGAGGGAGAGCAGGTGTGGAGCCAGACAGCAGAGAGACAGCTAAGTGCCAATCAGGTGTTGAAGTTTTCAACTCTGTCTTGCCGGGTATCTGCCTAGGTATTTTCTATTTATTTTCTGTCTTCATCTTATGAATGTCATCTGCCTAAAAAAAAAATTTTTTTTTGAGTGAAGAATAATTGTCCCAGATGGTAGACTTTGGGAAAAATCACAGGCAAACAGAATAGGAAAATCTTCCACTCTCACTTTTTTTCCCTTTAATCCTCATACATTTTTTTCTTCCTCTCTCCCTCCCTCTCTTTGCATCCTCTTTCTTGCAAATTCTCTTTCGATAACATTTCTATTCCTCAATACTGATTTCACAGGGTAGTTTAAAACATTGAAAGAGCTTTACAAATGGGAAATCTTCCAAACAATGCCTAACACATAGTAGGTATGCAAATGTTAATCATCATACTATTTTGTTTTCATAAAAATTTACTGAATCTTAACTGATGTTTTGAATTAAAATGACTGAATAAAACATTTCAACCAAGAACCTTCCCTCCTGAGAGCCAGTGCTCAGCTTCTCCGCCCCGGGATACACCTCCCACACGGTGGTCCTTCCCTCAGAGCTCGGCTCTTTTCCAAATCAAATCACGTTCTGTTTTCTCATTCTTAGGGATCACTCTCTGCCAAATGACAAGAGAGAGTTAAAATCAGTGAATACGGGAACATAAAAATGCCAGTGTAAGTCCGGTAAATATGCACACGTTTTAGGGTTTTAAGGAGCCAAGCTCATGGCCATGGCTTCAGATCTTCAGTTCCATTCTCAGAATTCAAGACTGATTTGATCATTCAAAAACACTCGAATCACATCCTAGTCTATTCCTTATTCTGTTTGCACGTATAGACAGCTCTTCTAACTAGGTTTCTTTCTTTTTTTGGAACTGGGAATTGAACCCAGAGATACTTAACCACTGAGCCACATTGCTAGCCCCACCCCAACCTTAACCCTTTTTTTTCTTGTGGTGCTGGGGATTGAACCCAGGGTCTTGTGTACGCAAGGCAGGCACTCTACCAACTGAGCTATATCCCTAGCCCCTCCAGCCTTTTTAAAAAATATCTTATTTAAAGACAGGCTCTCACTGAGATGCTTAGGGCCTTGCTGAGTTGCTAAGGCTGGCTTTGAACTCCTGATCCTCCTGCCTCAGCCTCCTGAATACCTTTGGGGGTTACAGGTGTGTGCCACTGTGCCTGGCCTACTTAAGTTTCTTTTGCAATTAATACAAAGTAGAAAAGATTTGGGGAGAAGATGTTTTCTATTTGGTCTTCTTGATCTTTTTCTTTTAACTGCTAAGAGGCCCTCAAGTTTTGACATTTTTATTCTTTAGAATTTATGTGGGCTTATTTTAACTTCTACTAAACAGCAGATTTGAAGCACCACCCATGCTTTAAGTACTTTTTATCAGAATAACAACAATAACCAAAAAGAAGTTTATAATCTTTTGGCTATTTTCTGTGTTCTTGGTTGTGTGATTTATAGTTCCTGTGTCAAAAATGATCACAGTAACTATTGGCTTTCAGAAAACCAGGTGTATTGAAACTGCTTTAGCTTGTTTTGGTTTCAGTACTCACAGTCAAGAAATATTTCCAGTTTTTTCCCTTTCTTTGATCTGTTCATTGATATGCAGTGAGAGTCTGTGTTTCCGGTCAATGTTGGAAGATGCATTAGACACTCACGAGGTTCATCCCCACTGGTAGTGTTTATGGTGGATTTTCCCCACCCTCAACTCTCTCCTGCTGGTCAGACATCAGAGTATCTGATCCTGATCTGTGTTTTACTCAACCCACTAAAAGCAGCAGTTAGATGACTCACTGGATGCCATGAGAAGGTTTTATCTATTAAACAGAAGTAAGCTCTCACTGAAAGTATAGGGCAGAGTAAAAGAGAAAGATTACAAAGAGCTGCCCTGAACCCACATGCTCTGTTTAAAGGTTGAAATTAGATTGCCTTCCTGCCTTTGGGGGTTCTGCCGGCAAACATTTTTAAACAGTCTATATAAATAAATTATGGTGGAAAGTGGATCACGCAGGCCAACAGACTTACGTAACTCTCCATCTCCCGGCTACACATCTTGGACAAAGTGATTTCCGACATTTCCTGAAGCTGTGTTACATTCCATTTCACTCTAATTTTTTCCTCTGACTCGCAGATCCATTCTGTGCAATATACCCATGAGTCAGTAGTCTTAGCATGAGAAGAGTCTTGCCAAGATGATGATAGCTCACTAACCATGTGCTAAGAGGATCGTGGTGAGGATTAAAACACAGGAGACCTATGAAACATCGAGAACAGCGCCTGGCGTGATTTTAGGCACCAATGGCTCATCAGATATTAATAATCTACTGTTACTCCTAGAATTACTCTGGGCTCACTTTACTCTGTGGAATGCTTTTTATAGGGATAAAAGCCAATCTGAGCACAACGTGGGGACCCAATAAGAATGATGGACACACAAAGTTCTCTGACCTATGTAACAATTTTTCTTTTTTTTTTTAGGAGAGAGGAGAGAGAGAGAGAGAGAGAGAGAGAGAATTTTTTATATTTATTTTTTTAGTTTTTGGCGAACACAACAACATCTTTGTTGGTATGTGGTGCTGAGGATCGAACCCGGGCCGCACGCATGCCAGGCGAGCGCGCTACCGCTTGAGCCACCTCCCCAGCCCAACAATTTTTATTAATAACCTTGAAAAATCAACTTTAGATCATTTTGAATTCAATTTTTACTAAAGAGTTATTAAGGTGATGTGCCAGGCAATGGGATAGATATTTTATATGTCATTTCTGCAAATATTGTTATTACCCTTTTTTTCTCCCTCATCTTTTTTGATGTGAAAAACCCAGGCTCACCGAGGTTTTCATTACTCTGGTTGAACTGATTCTCCTTTATCAAACTGGATTGTAGAAAGTTTTGAGAAAAGGTCTTTATTGTGATATTTGGAGCTACAAATTGTCAATGAATTTCTCTTTAGGTACTTTTGAGTGTGATTTCAGCATTCAAAGGCTCATATAACATGAGGAGCTTCACAAAACCTGGTGTTGATTCCTACTTACCTGGAGTCCAGGTTGTACAACACTCTTCTTGTTGCCTATTCAAATGTTTTGCCCTCAATAGAAGTTGAAATATTAGCCCCCCCCCACCAAATATCCTTGTCCTAATCACTAGAACCTGTGAACATGCTACCTTATGTGGGAAAAGAGACTTTATCAATGTGAATTTGATTAAAACTTTGGAGATGGAGAGATTATCTATGTGGGCCCAGCGTCCTCACGAGGGATTTTATAATTGAAAGAGGGAAGCAGGGAGGCAGATAAGATGTGAGGACAGAAGTAAAGAGACCAGAGTGAGTGGTGTGACTGGTGGCTTTGAAGATGGAGGAAGGAGTGCGGGCTAGGTCCAAAAGCTGGGAAAGACAAGGAAATGGATTCTTCCCTTGGGGCCTCTAAGAAGGCAGTCAGCCCTCTGAAACATTGATTTTAAACCCTGTCATTCTCATTTGATACAACTGACCTCAACACGGGTAAAATAATAAGCTGGTGATATTTTAAGCCACCACACGGTCATGTGTTAAAGAGAAATAAGTAAGGAGTGCCTTCTCTTTGCAGTGTTTACAGGGTGTCCTTTTTATTTTAGTTGGGAGAGAAGTTACAACAGTTGGCTTTTCAGCATCTACATCAGGGTTCTGGAGACTTTTTTTTCTTTGGCAACATACTCATGAGGTATTCAACCTATTTTTATGAAGAAAGATATTTGAGGAAATTAATTCGGTATGTGAGTGTAGGAGAAGGAAGGATGGGAGCTGGGAGCAAGGCCCATTGAAGCTTGTGGGAGACCCTACAAGGGCAAATGGCTTCAATCTGGAAGTTCCCTATGTCACTCTGATAGAGCCTTAAGGGGCACTTGTCTTACGGGATTGAAAGTCATTGTCCTAATGATAGGACTAGTCACATCTGAGCCATTCTCAGCCAACTAGTCTTCAGAGAGCTTTAGTTCTAGGGACTCATGTATTCCTCATAATAACCCTGTGAGGTAGACACATGGATAATATCTCTATTTTACAAAGAAGAAAATGGACACACAGGGACATAAATTTTATTTAACCAGACACTTTGCTTGGAATAGAATTATTAACGCTAAACTTGTTGCCAGATTTTAAAATACATAAACATTTATCACAGAATTATTTTGTGTTCCATTTTTAAGTTTTTTTTTTTAAATTTTTTTCCCTACTATTTTGTCTTCACCTTGCAATTTAGTTGCTAAATTGCCACTTAGTATGTATCTGGTAAGGTGGTGGCTATAATAGACAGTAGCAAGCACTTGGTCCATCAGAATATTAAGCAAGAAGCTGCCTTGGCATAAAATGTCCACAGGATGGCAGTAACTAATAAAGACCAAGTGAATCATTTGTTTGGGGCTGTTTAATAGTTAATCTTTGAGTTTCTTTTCTTAAAAAGGATGAGGGGCAGCTTGTAATGTATTTAACATCCTTTCAAAATAAAACAATTTTAGCAGCTTAACACCTTGGAGTTACAATATACATCCCTTTAAACAAGAAGTTTGAAATACATTTTACAAATAAATCACACATACCTAGATGATCCTTGAGTACCTGGGCAAACTTGTAAAACTATTTTTGAATCTTTAAAATCAGGCTATAATATTAAGTCTATGGTCATACATCAAACAATTTTATATTGAAACTATCTATTATTTTAGGAAAAGTGGCAAAGTATTGAATGTGCTATGAGATTATTACACTTAATTGCATAACTATTTCTTTTCTGCCTGCTTAAAACTTTTGTGTTAATGACAAAGCTCTTCCCATTAAGAGTTTCCAGGGCCACAATTTGATGCCAGGTCAAAATTATTAGCTTGTTTGGGGTAGTAATTAAGGGGGGGGGGAAGTATTTTGAAAACTATTCAATGGATACTTAAATACTATGTCTATAAAAATGTGGTTGGTGCATTTACCAGCAGATACCCAGTTGCCTGTGCCCTGTGGACATGGGAGGTGCTACACTTGGAGCTAAGTCCCCACAGCCTGTACAGAATCACCTCAGTGCAGCTTATTAACATGCCCCTCCTCATTGTCTTTATTTATTCTCCAGTTTGTGATCAGGTTGTTAACACACTAGTCCAGTTGTTTCTGTGACACCATAGCCTCTTACAAATGCCTCATCTTCCATCAAAGGGAGGTGCTGTGAGCCCTGGTTCACTATTAACATGTGAATATGCTATAGTGAAAGTTAAACTCCTTTAAAATGATCAGTGCAATGGTTTGCCCTAATCATGAGCAAAACGTTTCTGCTACTATCACCCAAACTTAAAAGTCAATGACTTTACCTTCAAGAGTTCTTGTTCTAGCTGTTGAACTGAATTCATGAACTGAATTTTTTTAATCTTAAAATATTTGTTTTTTAGTTTTAGGTGGACACAATGTCTTTATTTCACTTTTATTTGGTGCTGAGGATCGAACCCAGTGCCCCATGCGTGCTAGGTGAGCGCTCTACCACGGAGCCACAACCCCAGCCCATGAACTGAATTTTTGAAGTATAAATATTCATATCGAGTTGAACTTGGATCCTATTACTGCATACATCATACACAAAACAAAAAGATGAAGCCTACCAGAATATTTTCTAGAGGTTGTTTAGCTGTTTCACATATCCAAAAGGGGGACTACTTGATGGTAATTTACTCATACTACTTTTCACCATAATTCTCAAATATGTGAAACTCCATCTTGTGTTATATTTGCACTACATTCCAGAGATGCTGTAAATGGAAATGTCATTTAGCCTTATCAGAAAAATAAGAGGAAGTGGAAGAAAAGTCAATTAATGATGTAAACAGACAGAAACAAGCATTATCAATCAATCAATTGGAGAGAGTAATTAAGTATCCACTTGGTGCTGAAATGTAGCAGATGATCAACAGCGCCCTGATTGATTGATTGACCATCCTTGTTTCTGTCCACTAATATTAAGCAATTATTTTTAAAAATAAAGATACTGCAAAGAAAATGTGAGCAAACATCAGTAATTAATGGATTATTCCAGCCTGTCTCATTGCCTGGAACTCTAGAAACTGGGGGCTGGCATTAACTTTCCATATAATTGTGACAACACATTGGTAGTGTTGCACGTGATGTAGAATTTTTAACACACTGCTGTGTTGGTCTTGGATTTTTTTTTCTTTTTTAAAAAATTACATGACCCCAAAACTACCATCAAATAACTCAAAGAAAATTTGGGAAAACAAGATACACTTAAACTGAATATTTGGCTACCAAAAGGGACATAATATGAGCAAGTGTTAAAAATGCCATAACACTCACAGTGACAGGTGCAACCATGTGAACCAGGTATCCAGATAGACCATTATTGCTCTACAGAATAGCAATCTCCATTTTTCCTCAAATGGAACACTATAATGCATTGTTACTCTTTCTTTGGATTCTACGAATGTTAAGTTCTTAATGCAATTTCAAAAAACTAAGTATTTTTCTATTCATAACTTTGAATTACAGAATAATTAACATTTTACCTTTTTATAGCTCTATGGAGAAGTTTCACCTCATGTACTATACAGAAAATATATTTCAGAGAAATCCTTGTGAAACTTATATTTAATTTTCCCCTTGAGGCTGGCTATAGTAATAACTAAAGTCAGCACTGAAGATCATATTTTATTTCTTTTAATTACTTTTTTCTTCCAACCTATAATTCTTCACCCCAGTTTTATTTTGTGTCCTGAGTTTTTGTTCTCTTGGTGTGGGCCGAAGATTGGAAGACCTGGCAGGAGCCAGGGCTGGCTGTGCTCTTCCAGGCCCTCTGGGGCTTGCTCTCACCTCATTCCAGGAACGGCATGAACATTATGCAGAAGAGACTGTCAGAGGCAGGATGTTTCTTCTCTCATGATTTAGTGGAAAACGTCAGTAAATGCTTTGTAGATCCACAGCTCTAGTTCTGAAATGGAAAGCAAATGGCAACCTGTGAAATGTTTGATGGCACCCTATGCCAAGCAGGGCAGAATCCGAAGCTTGAATTCAGATGCTCATGTCCTTATTCAACCCCTTACATAAGATGGTGAATTAATGTAGTTTCCTAAATTTGAATCATTTTAATATTTAATTTGCCATACAATGTTATTATTATTCAAAACCTACAACACTGTCTTAAAATACATGTATAAATGCCACATAGCACTGCAAAAATAATCTGTTTTTCCATTTTCCCAAGGAATTTGATTTGAGTGAAAACTTATTGAGGCAAAATCAATTAGGGCATGGAAGAGCACAACATACAAACTTCTGGTTCACTCATGTTGTTTATATAATCTTTTTTAACCTCATTACTTCTGACATCCCTTCTTCATGCATCCAGGTTTCTAGACACTACAAAGATATACTAAACTTCGGCTATTACATGGGGAAGCAAAAATGTTGGGTAAAGGTCAACTGTAGTTACACACTGCCTTTATCAACTACCTAACTTTGTGACATTGGTCAAATTTGTTGAAGTCTTCTAGTGCCTTCCTAATCAGTAAAGTGGGGATCAATAAAACCTGCCTTATACAATCAGTATGAAAATTAAATAAGAGAGTATCTTAGTCTCCTTTCTGCTGCTGTAACAGAACATCACAGACTGGGTAAATTATGAATGATAGTATTTTATTTGACTCATGATTTAGATTTTTGAATCTAAAAGACCAAGGGCCACATCTGGTAAGGGTCTCTGTGCTGTGAGCACACAAGAGACAGAGAGAAGGCAAGATGGGGCTGAATTTAGAACAAGTCTATTCTTGCAGTAACCAATGTCCTGGATTTAATCCACCCATGAGGACAGAGGCCTAAAGACTGATCGCCTCTTAACAGTCCCACCTCCCAACACACTTTCAATGGCACCTAAATCAGCATGAGTTTTGGAAGGGGCAATCAAAACATAAAAGAAAGTAAATAATAAATATCTAGAATATGATATGTGCTCAGTGGAGTAATTTTATTTGCTTCTTTCCTTTTATGCAAACAATTTCATTTGTTAAAAATAGCAATGCTTGGGGCTGGGGTTGTGGCTCAGCGGTAGAGCGCTCGCTAGCCCATGCAAGGTCCTGGGTTCGATCCTCAGCACCACATATAAAATAAATAAAATAAAGATATTGTGTTCAACTACAACTAAAAAATAAATATTAAAAATAGCAATGCTTATAGAATTATGGAATAAGCAGAGTATCTTTGAGTTGAAATAAAATTCCAATATTATCTAATGGACTTCCATCTCAATATTATTGAGAATATCCTGTAGGACTATCAAGTCTACACAACCTAGACAGCACACTGGCCACGATAGCTTCAGTTGAAAGACTCAGGTTGGCTTAAACAAAAAGAAATACACCACCTTATAAAAGGGCCATTGGCCAGGCAGTTGGGTTAATTAGCTGGGGTCCCAGAATTTGCCCTTCTCTTTGCTTATTGATTCTGTCTGTGGATGTTGCTTTCCATGGGCTCTCTTCTGATCTCAAGATTTTCAGCTCTGCCCAGCATCAATGCAGACAGGACTACATCTAGAGGAAAAAAGAGACTTCTCAAGGTCTATTTATTTATTTAGGGACACGGAATCCATACCTAGGCATCCCTCTTATTTTCACTGGTCAAAATGGCCATTGCTAAAACAAATACTGGCAAAGAAAACACATGATATTTCCATGATTATTTAGGATAACCATTTGGAGAGACAAATTTTAGGTGATTCAAATTTGTCATTATATTTGTTTTTTCAAGGCAATTTTCTATCAAAATAGGGTTTGCTAGTTATGCTACCTCAACAAATTTTCCATGTAATAAAGCCAAAATATCCTTTAGAAGGGTGAAATAAATTTAAATGACCAGAGACTTGACAATGAGCACACACCAATGTTAGTGTACAAAGTAGCCAGAAAGATCCAAATGAAAGAAGGCTCACATTATTGCTGCTCTTTCTGATTCTTTTCACTCCTTTATTTTTATCTTTGAGCTCTTACAGACTAGATTTGGAGAAAAATTAAGATGGTCATTATAGTAAATTTGGGGGGTCATTATAGTACATTTCTCACTGAGTAACTGATAAAACGATCTTCAAAATTACACATATTCATCTTTGGTTTTATAATCATCTTCCTAATGCTTAGGGGAAAGGGCAAAGGTGAAGATTTAGGTATTAAGGGGACAGATTTATGTTTTCAGGTAGACAGTGACAGGTGGCTGGGTGTGCTTGCTGCTTCCTTTAATCCCTTGCCCTGCACAGCCAAATTTTCTTTGATTTCATGTGAAAGCCATCCATTAATGGAAAAAAGAGAAACATAGCTAATACTTTAATGAAAAAATTGTAGCACTTTGATAGAAATCTCTACTGTCTGCAAAAGAGATACAGGTTCTTCGATCTCCTGATGGAATGAAGAGGGGGAATGCTGCTATTTGTTGTTTTAAAATGGGGAAAATAATAAGAAAACGGAGTATTATTTACAGAATATTTTTCTTTCAATTTAAATAATGATAGTGATGACATAAAATATGATTGTGAGATAAAGACTTCTAGTCATAATTGCATAGATTACTGAAAGAAGGACTTAGTCAAAATGTTTCTCCTGTTATTTATATACAGTTTCAAAATGGCAATTATAGCTTATCCTGTTTAAAGAAAAAAAAAGAAAAGGCCCCAAATGCCATATTTTCCTCCATCAAAATGGTTAAAGACAGGTTTGCATATTTTGCCAAATGAGCCAGTGGGGAAAATGGTATCTGGGTTTCTGCTCTTAAATGGTCCCACTTGACTCTAATTACATGGTGATACTGAATCCATCCAGGAGGATGCTATGTACAGTCATTTTGTATTACATTGAGGAACTAAGAGCTTAAGAGACCCTCCCTCCAATTAAAGCAATATGAAGGGACCCAGAATCCTCATTCTCAGGTTAAGTAACCAACTTGGGTTTTCACTCTAACTTTTCCAACACTTCTGTTTTAAATGAAGGAAAAAATATAAGGAGGAAATAAAAGAGGTTGGGCAATGCATAATTATATACAGGTTTCATTTTAAAGACTCTTCCCTGATGACAATACAAGTTCCACACATAAAGTGAGACAATTGATATCTTTTTGACAGTATTTAAGGAAAAAAAATTCATGATTCAAAATAGCATAATATAAGACCTTTTTCTAGTTAGTGCTTAGATTTATGCTAGGTGTCAAAAAGTTCTTTCATCTTCATAAACGCAGGTAAAATACACAAGACTTCTTGGTCAGAGATAAATCATTCATGGCCCAGCAGGCAATATGGTCCTCCAGTTCCATGTAGCAGGTGATATTAAATAGACCCAGGTGGATGCCATTTACACAATATGTGTCACTGTAAAGAACATTGAGCTAAGAGACAACCTCTCCTGACCCTAAATGTTATAAGATGGCTACTGGTGTAAAAGGGGTCTGGCGGAGCGTTGGAGGGAGACACCACACAAGAGACTTACTCCATGCAATTGGCAAAAGGGGATTTATTGGGGATCCATTCCAGCGCGCTGGGGCCCCGTGCTCACTCAAGAAGGGAGAGCAGCCCAGAGCCCAGAGCAGAGGTCAAGCAGAGCTTAAGTACACTTTCTGGAGAGGGCGGTGGGCTTTGCATACATCAGAACAAATCATCATGAGGCGCGGGAAAATTGAACAACAACTCCAAGACGGGATTAGTACATACATTGGCCGGAACAATCAGGGCAGGGGTGATTGGTCATTTCTAAGCGGGGTATACATTTAAACTGATTGGTTTTGGAGCCTAGATGCTTACATGCCATGCTACCTAGAGCCCTTAGCTATTAAACAACCAGGGAATCAATGGAGATATTTACTGGGCAGTTCCAGCATTGTCCTAACAGCTACAGAGATTACAGGTTCCGGGGGTAGCAGAAGAATTTTAACAATACCTAGTCTTTACTTTTTAGCCCAGGCCTTGAAATCTAGAAACTTTACATTGCCCAGTCTTTTACACTTTAACTCAAGCTTTTGCAGCTTAGAATCAGCTTAGAAATTTTACCTTTACACTGGGAAACTTAACCCAAAGGGAGGCTATATTTTTATTTTGCTTTTAGAAAACAAATCTACCCTCTATTCCAGAGTGAAACACTATCTCTATTTTTTCAAAGTTCTTTGCTCTATAAACAACTTTGAACAAAAGCCACCACTTTTACAGGTATATAAAGCAGGAAAGACTCTTGAAGAATCATCTTCTAACACTAGAACACACACACACACACACACACACACACACACACAGACTCATACACATGATATATATGGTATACCTATATGACGTGTGCATGGTAAATATAAATATTCCATAGAGCAAGTTCATAATTCTTGTTTTAGATGTAAAGAAACACTATTAACTGAACATCTTGTCTAATTACAGAGATAGTGACCTTTCATTTTACTCAATAACCCATTTCTGCTCAACCAGTAGATTAATTGCCATGATAAATTGGGAGAAATGTATCTATTTTGTGATGCTGGGGTCTAGAAACAAGGCCCTTTGACTTTTTATATTACTTCCACCAGAATTAAAGAAGCTCCTGTACTGTTGCTCTCCTCATAATTTGCCTTCTTATCAATTACATCATGTACCATACTGTTTAAACAAGTGGGCAAAATGGTGGCCAATGAAGCAGTATGATTTTTTCTCACTTCAAACACACCCCTTGCTAAATGTAATTATAATCTTGGAAGATACAGTTAAAAAGATGTTGAATTAAATTGAGCTCTGAAAATTGTTCACCTCATGATTCCTTCTGATTACATCTTGGCATAATTCCATCAAGTTTCAATATGCAATTTAGGGATAATGTATAATTGGTATTGGAACCATTGTGACTTCTCTACATTTAAATGGGAGGTCCTATCTTATTAGTAATAACTATAATAACTCTGCTAAATAGGTTGTATGATTTAGCTGCTCATTAGGAAATTATTTTTCAGCAGGAACAGATATTATAGCCAGACAATAATTTACCAAGGTATTCAATTCAAGAGCTTATGGTAGTTAAGTATTATTTCCAGGAAAACTTTATCCACAAGAGGCATTTTAAAGATAAGCAATGAGGTTTAGACCCATAGTATCAAAATACCAGAAAATGGACATATCTACCTGTATTTCATTACACATTTTTTTGATGTGTTTCTTGGGAGAAAGCCTTTTGGTATTAAAAAAATCATTGCAAATCTGCCCAGTAGACATTGGTACCCACCAGCAGTGAACAGTGTTGACCACTGGTGTGTTGAGATTAATATACTCACTTGAATAAAAACTAAAAGGAGACTCTCTAGAGAAATAAATTTGGAGAAAAGCTGGTTTTAAGTAAGTTTTCACAGGAGTCCTACTGAAAAATAAATTCAGGATCTGAGAGGTTCCACTATAAATAAACTTGCTTTCTCAATGTCTTTCAAACTGGATCACTGATTCCTCTTATTTGGTAATGGTCTTTACACTTGGGGATGTCCTGAATACTCCCAAATGACTTCTTCATTCCACCAGGATGCCTAGGATTATAGTCCTAAGGGCTTTTGTGTCTTCAGATATTGACTAAAACCATCTATTCATTTGGACTATTCAGCATTCAGTATTCATACTAGTTCTCAGGCCTTAGGTGCATCTGAAGAAACATGGCTCGGTATGAAAGATGGAAGAGGTGACCTGAGGGACTAAGGGTTTCAGAGAAATGTTAGTGATGTCAGAGAATACATGGTAGCTATTTAGAGTTCATTGATTCTGAACCCTTATTTTCCACATCTTGACATCCTCATCTTTAAAATAATAGTAAGGCCCTCTTTGTGTGTCTATCATAAAGATTAACAACATAAATGTAGTTTGGAATCTCCACAAATAGCACTTGGCACAATTATTTATTATTTCAATTTTCAAAAAGTATTTCTGGGTGTGGTATGTTATTGGATCAGGTATTTTTTCCCTTAAAATGTACTATGACTTTAGGATTTTGTGACACTTATATGAAGCAGTGTGAATAAATGAGCCTGCACTGTATCTACCACAGGACAACATATTCACATACTTTAATTCCTATGGTAATTAGCACTGAATTTCATTATGTTTGTTTAGCTAATTTAATGGTATTTTTGATTTACCATGTAGCAGATATTTCTCTGATAGAGGCATCAGCAAGTAAAAAAGAAAAAAAAAAATCTCTGCTTCCAGATAGCTTGTATTTTAAATTATAAGCAAGCTCTTGTACTTTTAGTAAAAGCAAAGAGAAAATTACAGAAAATGTAAAAGTCGCTTAACACTAGTATGTGAACAAGACAAATGTGATACACTAAAACTAAACAAGCCCTGATGTTTTTCCCCCCACTTTTATTTTTTCTTGGCGCATTACAGTTGTGCATATTGATGGGATTTGTTGTTAGCCCTGATGTTTTTTAAAAGAAGTTTGGCTCGTTTCTTGTCAGAGAATTGGGAATGATAGATTATCTGTAAGAATGTGACTATAACTAAACTTCTAGTTTTAAGATGGAACTATATATATATATATATATATATATACATATATATTTATATATATATATATAAATTACTATATACTTATTTTTCTACTGAACTTGTAGATACATTTCATTTGAGCTTTTAATCCATTCTTAGGAGAGAGATTATATATGATTCATTCCATTGTACAAGTTTGAACCCAGGCTTGAGCAGAGCTGCGTGTGTTAACAGAGACCAGCAGCTTGAGTTGGCAGAGGGAAGACAGCGACTGGATCTGATCCCTAGTCAAGGTTCCTTGCTACCTCTGACTGTGAAAGGACAGTGGTAATGTTTTCCTTAACAGGCAATTGAAGCAAATCATGACTAATGCTGATTTTCAGCATGCATAAAATCTAAACATTCTTCCAAGGATTGTTTTTTTTTTTCCTGAAAAGAGAAGATAGTATTTAAAGTGAAATACTGATAATGAGAAACAGGTTAAGGTTGAAAAGTCTTATATTTTATGTTGCAAATTATTATTTTATTATTTTTTTGTACTGGGGATATTTGGACCCAGGGACACTTTACAGATTTACCACTGAGCTACACCCCCAGTTCTTTCTAATTTTTATTTTGAGACAGGGTCTTGCTAATTACTTAGGGCCTCAATAAGTTGCTGAGGCTGGCCTTGCACTTGTGTTCCTCCTGCCTCAGCCTCCTAAGTCTCTGGGATTGCAGGTATATGCGGCCATGCCTGGCTAAAGTCTCTTTTGGTGGGCTCAAACCTGGGTCCAAATCACAGTTCTACTACTGGACTTCATTTATCTTCTTCAAGCATCCTTGTAAATCCACAATGGTGATAATGATATCTGTTTTATGGCTTAGTTTTGAGATTTAAGTGAGATCATGCAAAAATATGACAGTCGTATGTTAACTATTGTTTCCCCCCTTTGAATGTAACTAAGCAAATCAAATGGTGTTCAACAAAATTCAGTCTGATAGGTTCCTTATTTCATGCTGCTTTGCACAGAAGTTTACTTCAAAGAAGTTTAATGTTCATAAAGAAATATCAAATATTGATAATATTAACAAATCCTTAAACTTTGCATGGGTGAGATAAAGAGCTAATATAAGCTAATACCGCTTCTTCCTTTTGTCTGCTAAATTTGGTATTTACATATGTGCATAGAATAAGTTCTCAAAGCTTCTATCTTTCATGGATCCTCTTAAGAAGAATTCACCTAGTAGAAGGACAATAAAGCAGATCATTCCTTAATTTATTTACCTTAACATGTCAGCCCTAATTTAATTAATTCCCAGGAAGAGAGGAGTGGGAAGAAAACAGGAGGGAGTCTGCAGAATATATCAGGATTGGTTTTAGGCCTGAATGTGAAGGAAAGGCACTTATCTTCCAGAGGGTGCTCTGGTGGCAAAGGACAGGATCCTAATGTACAGAGTTTGCCAGGAAATCATCCTGATGATTTTGTCCAAGGATAATGACATATAGTAATTATTACTAGGGTGGGGCTGGAAAGGGCAGGGATTGCAGGGAGTGTGGCTTCTCCAGGGAAACAATCTTAGAGGGCTCTCTGGGTTGTATGGGGTGGTTTTGGAAGGCATGCCTTTTAAGGAGGGAGGGAGGGGTGGTCTTTAAGGAGGTGTGAGAACAGAATTGCACATTTCAAAAGATAGTATCTGGAGAGGACTTTTTTTTTTTTTAAGTTTAGCTTTATGGAAAGTAATGTAGCAAAATTCAGCAGCACATAATGATCTCAGGATCCAGGCATCTTAGGGTCATAGCCTAGTTATGTCACTTCCTAACAGTGTGATTTTGAGTACATTCTTAAATGTGATTCCAAATAATAATGTTTACGTCATAAGGTTTCCTAATGATCTCATAAGACAATTTAGTATCGTCGAACACAATATATGTTTATGTGTACTGGTTATTCTTGTCCACCCCTACGCTAGGTTAGAAGGCCTTAAAGTAACACAGCCTGTTCTTTTTTGCACTGCCTTGTTTAATCTTCATGTCTCCGGAAGGAAAAAGTTCAGGTGGAATTTCTTCCCCGACAAATCAGCAAACTGTGATTCCAAAAGATTTAGTTGTTTGCTGTTTTGGTCCATTTAGACTATTATAACAAAATATTTAGCCTGGGTAAGTCAAACAACTTGTATTTCCAAAGACTGGGAAATTCAAGATCAAGATTTCCAGTTGGAAATCAGCATATATTCTAATGTTCAAGTTGCCTCATTACTCAATGTAATGAGGGCCTGTTTCGCACCTACATGCACCTTCTGGGTGTCCACACACACAGCCAGAGGTAGAAACACACCTTCTTCCTTTTCTTTTTAAGGACATTAATGCCATTCCCAAAGTCTTGCCTCTTAATACTATCACATTGGAGATGAAGTTTCTACCTATTCATTTTGGAGGGACACCAACATTCACACCACAGCACTTTCCCAGGTTGCGTGGTTGCTAATTGATGGGGCTGATTGTGTAATGAAAGGTCTGGTCTTTCTACTTTAACATTCTCTTTAGCAGGTCATGCATTTACCATTGTCATGAGTGATGATTTATCACAGGACACATATTTCCCAAAATTAGCAGATGAATGAGACAGAAAGCAAAGACTATGGAATCAAAGAAGATAGGCTACAGTAACCAACGAGAGGACTGTGGGAAAAATTCAGGGAATAAATACTACTGATAGATTTGGATATTGATATAATCTTGCAAGGAATAATGAAGCCTTGCATCATGGCTGATTCCTCAATGCAGATTTAAAATAGCTTTATTAGCTAAAATTATAAAAAATTTACTTATAATTAAAATATGTACAATAAAGGAGACTGTATATTACCTAATGTTTAGTGTCCACATATCTAGAAATATTCAATTACCTGTTTTGTTTTTAGCAAGTTTAAATGGAAGGAATCAGCATATATTCTAATGTTCAAGTTGCCTCATTACTCAATATAAATTGCCTGCCCTCAACAATTATGGAAGATATTAGGCACAGCAAGACAGGAAGAAAATTAAGTCAGTTCTGCAAAAAGAAATATTGCTGTTTCTATAGCTTTTACTAATGTCACTTTGAAAAATCTCAAATATCTGTTTTCCTGTTCAATTATTAAAAACAATATGCTCATGAGACATAGTACATTAGCTTTGAATTTTGTCTCATGCTGTTTGGTATTGGGAGATGCTGCTCTAATTATTCGAGGCAATAACTTGGCCCTTCAATATTTTTCTTTTCACTTTCTACACTCTGATGGTGATTTATAAATGCTCAGATATAATTACTAAAATCTTTTTTTATATATTTAAAAATAATTGAAAATAGTGAAATGATTTCTAGAAAACTCTTTAATTTAAACATAAAAGCTTCATATTGCAATTAAAATTTCCACATCACTCTAAAGCTATAGACATATAAACTGTGGAAGAGGAAATGCAAGTTTTTAACAGAACAAAATACTTGGCAACGTGGGCTATGTTATTTTAGAAATACACGTTAAAACAGATCCAATAAAATAAATTTTGGCCCAGTTAAATTTTAATTAGTGATAAGATTGATTTTTATTATTACAAAGGAAATACTGCATAAAATTTATGTTCTTATAACTGCTGTGCTCAAAAACATGTAAAAGTCAAAGCCTCTTTTTATTGTCTCCCAAATAAAATCGGTATCATCTGGAGAGGGATCATGCTACTTTCATTGCTTGCTATATTTTGCCACTAGATATCAGCCACCAGAATGTCTGATGCAACATTCCAGGAAGATAAATACAATGCTAAAGACAATCATTCCTAACTATGTTTAGATTATGATTTCTTTTGAGGCTCTCATGGAAAATTTGCCTCTGTTTTCAGAAGAACGAGCATACATACGTTCTACGGATCCTAAGTTAACTAGAGAAGTTACTTTTGCCAAAAGAAATTTGCCTTGTGACTTAATTGATTTAGTCAGCATCTATCTGAAGATTTCTCTCTCTCTCTGGAAACTGGGAGGAATTAGGTTTACATTCTGTGTTGGCCAGTGTGGTAGGACGGAGGGCACAGCCCTTGACAGCCCTTGGCGGGAGGTACTAATGAGGGGGGACTTATGAAGATATACAGGGGATGGGGTTGTTAAGCCAGCTAATAAAGGATGTGGAAGCACCGTTGACCAGAAGTAGCTGTATTCTGTCCCTCAGCCTGAGGTGGAGGAAAGAGCCTGGGGGATGATGTGGGACTAGATGATGGCTATTGGTTTTTCAGCGCCTTCCTCCTTTATGTGAATGCCAGGGCAGAGATCCCATCTATTAGAGGAAAACCTTCACCTTGAAAGACAGAACCCAAATAATACAACAAAAACAGAGGACATAGATGACTGAGGGAACAGGAAAACTTACATAAGGAGAGAGTCCTACAATTAGTCATGTTATCCAGGTGGTAATAGAAAATTTCGTATCCACTAAATAAGAACGGGGTGGGGGGGTATCCAAATGAATAATAAGAGTAAGAAAATGTTCTCAAAACTAAAACTGACAGCTGACATTTAAACAAGAAAGCATGAAGAATGCAGAGTAAATCTCTTCAAAGTTGAAGAAAATAGAAAAAAAAAAAGAAAGAAGAAAATGTGGGAAATTTGGACACAGACACTCAGAGGAAGACCCCCATATGAACATCAAAGTAGAAATAGGAGAGAGAGATCTGTAAGCCAGGGAATGCCACAGAGTCCAGAAAACCACCAGAGACCCAGAAGTGGGGGGAAGGGGGAGGGCATGGTAGATTGTTCCTCATAGCCTTCAAAAGCATCCAACTCTTGACCTCAGATTTCTAGTCTTCAGTATTGTGAGATGATAAATTTTTCTTGTTTAAGCTATTCTGTGGTATTTTGTTATGGAGGCTGTGGAAAACCAATACGTGTGTGTGTGTGTGTGTGTGTATAATACATATTAATACATACATAATACATATTAATTTAATTAATGAATTTATTAATCTACAGAGTTTCCAACTACTATTTCTACTGTTTCTATTCTTGTTTTATATTTTCCTGAGTTTTACTTCACTTTGATTATTTTCATTTTCATTATTTAAAATGGTCCTCTCCATTAAATTGTTTCATCTTGCCAATTAAACATTCATTTTTTCAATTGTAATTTTAAATTTCCTGCTCATTCTTTCTATGAAGACTGTTTCTCCTGAATGCAATATTAAATATCTATATTTTGCCATGAAAATTTAATTCATCCAACAAATTTAACCCTATGCAGTTTTATCCACGCTGATTGTATTTCATGCTTATTTCTACCAATGATATTCACTTTTTTAAAATGAATAACTGTTGTTAGCTCTATTATGAGAAAATTGTAAGAAAATCTATGAAACAGAATTAGAAAGGGGGGAGGGGCACAGAGGAATGGCAGAGAAAGCCAAAAGACAGTTAAGACAATCAGATGCACACAGAGAGACACATCCAAACACAGACAATGACGGAAGCCAAGAGCTAAGTTTTCAAATGCCTGTTCAAAATGCCCTTGGGATCAATCACTTGCTTCAAAATTCCTAAATCATATGTAATTACACAGAGTAAAAACTTTGGTTATACAAAAAGGTAGAGCATATATAGCGATCATATTTAACAACACAGGTCAATCTTTATATTTTAGATCGACTAAAGAGAACACTTTTTGTGCTTGGAAATCATGAGATGCAGGGAGCCAGGTTTAACTTTTCCTACACACCCCATGAAAGTCCCATGGAGGATGTGACATTGCCAAGAGAATTCTACCTATAGCAGTAGATCATGGGATTCTCAGAAAAAACAGGGATTTCCAGTGTTTGTTGTTTACAAGTGAGGAGACCAAACTCTCTGACAGTTTGAGGTGGCTTTCAGTATACATGGAGAGAGAACCATTCAGTTGGGAACAAAACCTAACAATCGGCTTTTTCTGGATTCTTGTTGGCCAGTTGTGTTTCCCTACACCTCATCCCTCCTCAGCTGTGTCCTACCCGAGACACAATTTGGGTATTGTTAATTCTAGTCTGAATCAGGAATGCTTTTACTTTCAAAATGTTAAAAATTGTTGTTACAGCTGTTTGGATCTCAGATCGATCCAGTTCATGAAGTTCCTCTTAAACTTTAAAAGTTCTTTTTGCTAGTGTAAGCCCTTGAAGGAAAATTTATTGGTTTTCAATATTGACACATACTCACTCTGAGGGGAAAGTTTCAACCATCTCTAAATTTTGAGATCAATGACAAAATAAACAGAATATGGGATGAAATATAGATAGGATTGATCCTGGAATGCTTTATTAAATGGATATTTTTCCTACGTTTTAAATCTACAAAAGTTTACCTTTAAAGAGCAATGATTCCGAAATGACAAGAGAAAGGGCTCCCTTCCTCCTGGGTTCTAGAGTGACAGTTCATTTTGCCTCTTGAGTCTGAAATAGCCAATTTCATGCACAATTCATTCAAACTTAACTTCCACAGCGGACAAGCATTTTCATTGTTTCCTCTTCTGTATATAATAAGCTAAAAGGAAAAGCAAATAGGTTAATTATCTTCAGATCTACTGCAATAGTTTTGCAATGGGATATTGAATAATTTTTCAGATCAGGATATCAGCAACTTTTCTTCTCTATCATATGATTTGGATTGATAGATCCAAATTTCCACATTTGGCAGGTGCCACTTGCCTACATGTTTCATCCACACACACAACCTGTCCAACTCCCAAACCTGAAACATTTGTTTTCTTTTTTGGGAGGTAACTCATCTTTACCTCCTTTTTGGTGAGTCTAGAGAGATGTATTGAAAATATATTTCTATATTTTTTGCTCTTTAAAACAAAAAGAAGAAAAACCCCAGCAGTATGAAAGTTATACAGTTTCACAAGTGCTCTACTGCTGAGCCACAACCCCAACCCCTAGAAACTACTTTTTTGCACCCATAAAGGTTGGTATAAGATTCTTGATTTCAGTGATTTTCTGTCAGATGTCTATAAATATTTTCCCATCATCTGGGCATTTCTAGTATAGCCATGGGTATAGATCACTCCTTAAGAATTTTATTAGCCTTCAACTGCTACAATGAGTATTTACCACAAACTTAGCAATTGAAAGAGTATAAATTTAGTTTCTCAAAATGCTGGATGTCACAAATGCAGGTGGACATGTCTAGCTCCACTGCTACAATTTTCCCAAAGTGAAAAATCACTTGGCGAGTGGATGAGGTTCACTACTAGAGTTTCTAGGATAGAAATTGTTCCCAATGTCATTCAGATTGTGTACTCACAATTGATCCTAAATGCAATGTGTGTAACAATTATTATATTCTTTCAAAGTCCCTTTTGCCACCTAGCATAACATATTCAGTGACACAGATTAGGACATGGTCATCTTTAGGACTCATCTTCCTACCCTTTGGAAAATAGTGAGTATACATACAACTTATAATAAGTAAATAATCTATTGTTTTCCTACTAGAAGTGTGAACAAGTTTCTCTTAATCTTGGAGATTAAATACCTTTAGTAGAACATGCCAAGATGTATTTTTTTCTCACATTTTAATCTCCAGGTTCATGTCTGTCTTAAACACTACATACCATTTTCCTATTTGTTTAATAATTATCTTTCCTCTATATTTTGCTTTTTCTCCTACTGACTTCTATAGAACCGATCAGGTATTGTAAATATATCCTCTATATCTATCCCTAGATGAATTCTCTTTCCTTGAGCAAGTTTATATCATTAGGGACAAGTCCAAATTATTGTTTATTTTCCTTACTTTGAGTGCTGGCCCTCCTAGATGAGGTATTTCCTGGGATGTGCTCATTTGCAGGTGGTTGCAGTCCAGAAGAAAGTAGGGAAGGGCTTTTCTCCTAGAAACCGGAAGACCCCAAGCTGAGGGACCCAGGGAAGCATCAGGAAGAAGCCTCCCTGACCTTTCTCTTTTCAAACATCCCACCTAAGAGATGGAGAGGCCTCAGCATAGTTCTTCAGTTCTCCCTTACTCTCGGAAAGTCAGAGAGAGCAGCTAAATTCACTCAAGCCAATGTCCACCTTCTGCGGAACTCCAAGTTTAAACAGCACCCTGGGTCTGCTTCATTCCGTCATGGCCCATGTACCTTTATTATGTTCTGGGTTCCCCTACTTCCCAGTGTTTAAATAGCTCCTTGGCACTTCTCCTGCCCTCCCTCTGGAAGCAAGAACAAGTGGAAGCTGGTACTGGAGACAGAGAAGGAGCAAACCATGTAAACATTTTCTACAATTTTTTTTTTTGCATCTCAGTGTTCTGTGCTTAAAGTACAGCATTCCCTTATTTTGAATTAAGTATGGCTAATGGTCCACTTTCATCTTCACCACTGGCTTTTTGGCCAGACCAATTCCAGGTCTCAACATTTTATGTATGCTGGAAAATTAAGACAATATTATTCTGAAGGTGTCATTTTGTCCTTTGATACCACTGTCATATAATATACATGTCATTTTCCTCTGATCATCCAAAAAATGTCCTTCTATAGTCTTTCCTTTCACACACATCAAATTTCTAAAGTTTTAAGTTGAAGTTCTTATTTTATCTGCCCCTGTATCCCCTGATAATTTTTTAACAGAAATAGAATTTATTAAATTACTTTAATTGAACCTTGGACCAGGACTACACCGTGTCCAAAGCGAAGGGAGCTCAAAGTCACTGTTCAGCCAGTTTAGTGCCGCCGCGCGCTGGGCAGTTGGCCATGGGCCCTTGGCCACAATACACATCAACCCACTGGAGCACGTGGATCATCCACAAGTAGAGCTTGTGAGCATCTGAGCCCAGGAGAGCTAAACCGCAAGGGGGTGGGGCTGCGGAGGGCTTGCCACAATGTGTGGGGGTGGACCCCATTGCCCTAGGCCTCGCCCCCAGGGTGCCCTCACGGTGCAGTGAGGCCAGGGCTTGAGGGCCAGGACAGGGAGGCCAGTGTGGTCTCTTTGTGGAGCTTAGGGCCCCCAGGGCTTGCAGGGATGGTCAACGTGAGGGCAGGGATGTCAGGGCAACTTCATGGAGTTGCATGCTGAATCCTCCAGTCCTGAGACCCAATTCCCCAGGGGAAGAAGGACAGGTCGGAGTTCCAGGCACATATGTGTGGGCGCGCATGCAGCTGTATGCAATGTGGCCTTTCACCTACTGCTTGAGATGCAGGAGCAGGCACTCACTAAGCCTGTGGCACGCATGTAGCTCAGCTGCCTCAGTGCCCTGCTACAGAGGGTCATGAACCCACTGTCCCAGGAGGAAGGTTTTAGAGATGGCTGCTTGCCTGGCACAAAATGGAGAGCCAGGGCTGGGACCTCCAGGTGCAGGGATCCCACCCTAGGCCTGTGGGACAAGGTTCTGATGGCTGAGTCTGAGCTGGCCCACCATTCTGGGGCACTGCAGGTGAAGACATGTCCCTGCGAAGGTGGGAACTGGACAATCAGGAGGACATAGCCTGGCCACCTGAGGGGGTCAACAAGCAGTAGGTAGACTTGTGAGGGTGTTTGACATCCCTCAAGCCATGACAAGTGATTCTATGTCCACTCTCCTAAGGCAGAGCCATTTTGTCCCCAGTCAGGCAAGCCAAGGGAGCTCCAGGAGACAGGGAAAAGGTGAGCCCTTGGTTCAGTGCTTCTGGCCCACTTCTGTCTCATCACTCTCTCTCCACCTTCCCAGCTCACTGTAGAGTGCTCACCCTGCAGCTCCAGGAGCAGCCTGTGCTTCCAGAAGTGGGGGTGTCTCTGGACCTCAGGCCCTGGGTGGGACACAACTCAATTAGTCCTCACGCCCACCCCCTGTGTCCACATGACATATCAGCCCCTCTGCCCTCTGGCACCCTAGTTGCCTACTCTGACCAAGCACATGTCCATCTATACTGTCTGAGGACCCAGGGCCACTGAAATCAAAATGGACTGCCTAGCCTCCTCAAGTGCATAACTCCAGGGGGCTGTCACATGGGACCCTTCCCACGATGCCATGGGTGGGGGGACATAGCAGCATATTTTATCCTAATCCATCATGGAGCAAACAGTTATTGGATGTATGGGTCTGATCCCTGACCCCTGGACCTCATTTCCTCTGGTGGGAGGACTGTATTGGGTTTTCTGATGTGATTCCTTTATGGCAGGGGCAGGGGTCTGGGCTGGGACAGGGAGGAGGGGACAGCCAATGACTGAGCCCCTGTAGTCTGACCTCCCATATGAACCTCCTGAAGATCCAGAGGGGATCCTCATTCCTAGGATGGTGCTCAGAGTACACCCTGGAGCTACAGGAGGGCCGACTCCCTCTGAACCCTACACCTGCTGGTCTCTGGGAGGAGACCATGCCTCCAACTTTGTGCACTGAACTCTGCTTCATTTCTACCAGTTCCTTGGCAGAAATGCTGTTCTCTCTGTGCCAAAATGAGGAAAAGGGACTTGAAAACTCAAAAACCTTGAGAACATTGTTTTAATGTATTTAATTACCTTCTAGTCATTTTTCTCCTCAAAATTTGTCACAACACATAGTGTGATTTCTATCTTAGATATGTGAATTAGATTGCATGCCAATTTTTATTTCCCTGAAGCTTATTTTCATATATGTATATATGCCAAACATTATATTGTGGGTGGCCATCCTCGAATGTGATTTGAGTTACCTCCCTGGCTGGGTTAGAGGCACTCAGACACAGCTGTGTCAGAGCTTTCCCCACCCTTCTCCAGGTCCTAGGGCTTGTCCTTGCAGAGGCGTATCTGGACACTGCCCCAAAGACCCAATCTTGTCCTGATCTTGGGATACTGCCCCCCTTAACCTTCATTGGATAGAATTTTCCTCAGAATTTTTTGTTCCCCAATAAAATTCCACTCCCTGGTGTGTTCTCTCGCATGTGCTAGCCTCTTCTGTAAACCTCGCTATTGCATTAGGTGGCTGGAGGTTGTAGCCAGGAGAAGCCATTCTGGAGCTGGTTTTAAAGGTAATTAGAGTGTTGCCTCTTTAATTTAAAACTCTCTAGCAATTTGCTCACATTTTGAACCTTCTTTAATGAAGCCAGCGCTGATTGCTGGCTAGATTATATGTTTACTTTCATTTGTGCTCAAATTTTTATTAAGAGTTTTATAGGCAAAATCTAAAAAACCATGTTTCACATGTGTTAGAATGAAATACCATTTTATCTTAAATATTATATGTGAATAGGTCCTATACATAAATATCACTGACTTATAACTACATGACAATAAACTTTTAATTTCCATGCCATACTTGATGGTTAAAGGAAAACCCTAAAGCAAGTTAAATTTTGCAGAGTTCATTTAAGCAAGAAAATGGATGAGTGGCCGAGTGGCGTACACCTGTAATCCCAGTAGCTCAGGAGCTGAGGATCACAAGATCATGCCAGCCTCAACAGTGAGGTGCTAAGCAACTCAGAGAGACCCTGTCTCTAAATAAAATATAAAATAGGGCCAAGGATGTGGCTCAGTGGCTGAGTGTCTCTGAGTTTAATCCCTGGAAGCCCCCACCACCAAAAGGAAAAAAAAAGGAAGGGGGAGAAGAAACAAGGACCCACTGACTTAGCAGCCCAGGACTGGAACAGCTTCAAAGAACTTGGGTTCCCTGTGTGGCAGGACAACCCCTGTGAACAGAAGCCTCATGGGTTGCAAAGAGCTTGAGTCCCAGGACTCTGAAGTTGATGGCTCAGTCGCTGCCCTGGGCTGAGACTTGGCTGTGTTACTTTAGTTTCCTCCAATCTAGACTTTCAAGTAGTGTGAGCACTAACCTAATTGCAGTTCACAACCTTGAGGACTCAAGTGTGGAGACATCCTCCCACCAAACCTAATTGGATAATAACACAACAAATACAAGATTAAAGAATGAGTAGCATCTCTGATTTTTCACAAGTTATTTTAGAAAGAATTATACTTGAGGACTGTAAATACTTTACATGATTTCTACTATTTTTGATTCAGAGCAAAATGAAGTGGGCAATAACTGAACTATTATCAACACTGGTTTGAATATAGTAAGCAAAATGACTACCTTGTGAAGTGTGAAGTCAAACATTGTGAAAGGTGTGAAAAAGGAATTTCTCAATGATAAATAGTTCTGGGACCTGTATTTTAGGAAAGACCTACAGTGTAAATAATGATACATAGAAAACTGAAGTTGAGAGCTGGAGACACAGCCCAGTGGTAAGGCACATGCCTAGTGTGCTGGAGGACCTGAGCTCACTCTCCAGCCCTGGAGGGAAAGAAAATTAGGTTGAATATTTTCAAAACTCAATATTCATATGCAAAAGGGCCAGGAATGTAGCTCAGTGGTAAAGTGCCCCTGGGTTCAATGTACAGTACTAAAAGAAAAAAAAAATGCTCATTTCAGTTAGCTGTGGTGGCACACATATATAATTCTGAGATCCCAGCTGCTCTGGAGAGGCTGAGTCTAGAGGATCAAAAGTTCAGGGCCAGCCTAGGCAACTTAGTGAGACCCATTCTCAGTTGTAGAGTACCCCTGGGTTCAATCCCAAGCACCAGAATAAATAAATATATATACTTATATACATACCTCACATGAGACATTGTTCTATGCATGCCATATAAAATTGAAATAGCTCAATATGTAATTAAAGGAGAAAAAAGAAATGATGAATGCCCCATCACAGAAATAATTTTCACCAGTTCCTGATCTCTTAGATGATCTTGCACTTCTTTGTTCTTAAAGGAAATCATTAGTGTACTTTTATTACTAAAAGATCAAATCTATGAGGAACCTCATATTTACTGAGCACATAATTTAATATTTGTGTTTAATTAATTTTTATTAAGCTTATGAATGCTTCCCAAATTCAGGTCAGTACACTTCAGAAAAATAGATTTTAACTAACCTTTAAATCTATGTTCAATACTATCTTCTGAAGTTATTTTCTTCTAATGCATATTGAAGAGCATTGAAAATTGAAAATTTATTTCTTCTATTGTTGAATTAGCTGTACTGTTGGTTCATATTGCTGATCATTTTGTATAAAATCACAACTTAGTCATAGGAATGTTTGTCTTCCAAAAAATAGGATTCCTAAAAGCTGCAACGAAGAATTGTTCTTCCTTTTGATAACTATTCAAAATTAGCTTACACTTATTCACCATAGAACCATAGAAACACTTTTAAAGATAACATATTCACCAACATTTATTGTTATCTCTGTGAATAAGATCATAACACTCCTTAATGACTGAGTATTTTAATCTTTGTGATATCATTTGTCATGCCTCATTTCTCTTCAGTCTTCATTTGTTTGTCTTTTTTATTCTTGATAAGACTAACATTATTTCAAAATTTGTTTATCTTTTCAAAAAAGGAAAATCCTCCAACTCTTTTTCATTGATATTTTGTATTTATTTTTGTTTCTGTATTTTTTCCGCTCTGATCTTTGTTATTTTTCTCCTAATAATATGAGGCTTAAAGGTTTTTTTATTCTTCTTGTTTTTCTAGTTTCCTGAGGTGCATCATAGGTTGTTTATTTGAAAGCTTTCTCCTTTTGATGTAGGCACCTATTGCTATGGACTTGCCTGTTGATACTGCTTTTGCTGAATCACATACAATTCTTTCAAGCTCTGATTTTCCTCAGGCTCAGGGAGTAAAGGGTTTTTAAGGAGAGAATAGGATGAATTAAGCCTGGAGGCTGGGCAGGGTCTTCCTCAGAGAGCGTATTTGTCTTATCATAATAGATTTTGACCCCCCAAAGCAAGCTGACAAGAAGAATGTTACAAAGGCCCCCTGAGTTGTGGAAATCAAAGAAATGCTTGACATCCTAGCTATTCAAGTGAGGCCTTGCAGAATTTAGACTCTGCACGGGAGGCGTTTCCTTATAATTTAAAATACTGAGTAAAAGGGAGGGGAATTCCCCCCATATTTTTTATTGGTGCATTATAGTTGTACACAGTAGTGGGATTCATTGTTACTTACTTATACATGTACATAACATATCAATATAATTTAGAGAATATTTTCCCAGTATTTCCCTTTTCCTTTCCCTCTTTCCTCCCCCTGATTCTTTTTCTCTATTCTACTGATCTCCCTTTGATTTTCAGGGAGAAGGTATTAAAGGATTTGAAAAGAAAGTGAGTGATCTTGCCAAGGACAACTTCTAGAAGGGGATACCCTGTTAAAGTTCAAGTTATGGCTAGACACACTCCTTCAGAGGGTACATGCCATAAACTTTGGCAGCATTCACATGAAAGTAATTTATTCTGAAGGTCTGCAAAGAGCTATGCAAGTTTGGCAGTCTCCTCCTAGATTTCAAGGTCATACCCAGTGGCTCAGGCAGAGACTTTTAATGGGACAGAACCAGCACATTGAGCTCCCACTAGGACAATGCTAAGCAGAAGTGTGGGGTCAGAGCTAGAAACAACACAGAATACATGCTAGGGCTGTGACTAATGTCTATCCTATATCAGTTTTCCCATTGTATTTTGGAAGGAGATGAATTGTTTTAGTTTCATAGGTTCACAGCTATAGAAAATTTGCCTTAGAATAATTTAGGCTTTGAGTCTTACCCTTATTCAATTTAAATGACTTTGGACTTGGAACTTTTGAGTTGATGCTGAAGGAAGTGAAAACTTTGAAACTATTGGGATGAAAAGAATGTTATTGTCAGGCCCAGCAACCAGCCAAGTGACAGCAGCTACATGCGCCGGCGGGGAACGCAGACCGGACCCACAAGGACAGGTCCGGCGGACGGCTGAGGGCTAGGCCCGTCCCCTCCCCCAGTGTCTGCAGGTAGGCGGGGGACTGTGAACACCAGCAGAGCGGGCCCAAAGCCTGCTGAGGGGCGGAACCGGCCCCTCCCCCAGTGCCTGCAAGCGAGGCGAACCTGCAAGCCACGGGCGGGCGGGTCAGGCCCAGCAACCAGCCAAGTGACAGCAGCTACACGTGCCGGCGGGGAACGCGGACCGGACCCACTAGGACAGGTCCGGCGGACGGCTGAGGGCTAGGCCCGTCCCCTCCCCCAGTGTCTGCAGGTAGGCGGGGGACTGTGAACACCAGCAGAGCGGGGCCCAAAGCCTGCTGAGGGGCGGAACCGGCCCCTCCCCCAGTGCCTGCAAGCAAGGCGAACCTGCAACCCATCGGGAGGTTAGGCCCAGCAACCTACGGAGTGACACAGGTGCCCCTGGCGCCTGCTGGGTAGGTGGACCTTTGACCGACCAGCAAAGCAGACCTAGGGCCTGCCAGCATGGTAGACGGATCACACTAATTGGAGGAGGATCACAGCCACTACCTGCCCTGCAAGGGTGATTTTTCAACTATACAAGAGCAGTATAAATAAATAGAGGGAAAATATCAAAGACAAAACAATTTCACCAAGCAGAAAGAAACGCCAGCGGTATGAAACGACAAGGAAAGAAAGGACCACAGGCAATGCAGGTCAACTCAACTTTAGAAGAGGTAATAGCTGCAACAGATGGAATGTCAGATAGAGAGCTCAGGACATACATGCTTCAGATGATCTGGAGTCTCAAGGAAGACATGAGACAGCAAAATCAGACAATGAAAGATCACATTGACAAACAAATCCAGGAAGTAAAAGATCAATTTCACAGGGAGATAGAGGTAATAAAAAACAAACAAATAGAAATACTAGAAATGCAGGAAACAATAAACCAACTTAAAAACTCAATTGAGAATACTACCAGCAGAGTGGATCACTTAGAAGATAGAACATCAGACAATGAAGACAGAGTATTTCAACTTGAAAAGAACATAGATAGCTCAGCAAGTCTACTAAGAAACCATGAGCAGAACATTCAAGAGCTATGGGATAATATCAAAAGACCAAACTTAAGAGTCATTGGGATACAGGAAGGCACAGAGCTCCAAACCAAAGGATTAAGCAATCTATTCAGTGAAATAATACAAGAAAACTTCCCAGACTTGAAGAATGAGACAGAGTCCCAAATCCTAGAAGCCTACAGGACGCCGAATGTGCAAAATCATAAGAGATCCACACCTAGACACATTATAATGAAGATGTCCAACATACAGAATAAGGAGAGAATTTTAAAAGCTACAAGGGAAAGGAAGCAGATTACATTTAGGGGTAAACCAATCAGGATAACAGCTGGTCTCTCAACACAGACTCTAAAAGCTAGAAGATCCTGGAATAACATATTTCAAACGCTAAAAGAAAATGGATTCCAACCAAGAATCGGGTATCCCGCGAAATTAAGCTTCAGGATGGAAGATGAAATTAAAACATTCCATGACAAACAAAAGTTAAAAGAATTTGCAGCTAGAAAACCATCTCTTCAAAAAATCCTTGGCAAAACATTACAGGAAGAGGAAATGGAAAACAACAATGAAAACGAACAGTGGGAGGTAGGACAGTAAAGGGGGGAAAATAATCAAAGAGGAAAACAAATCAGGTTTAATAGCATTAATAAACAAACTATGGCTGGAAGAACAAACCATATCTCAATAATAACCCTAAATGTTAATGGCTTAAACTCACCAATTAAGAGACACAGGCTAGTTGAATGGATCAGAAAACAAGACCCAACAATATGCTGCCTGCAGGAGACGCATTTGATAGGAAAAGATATACATAGACTGAAGGTGAAAGGTTGGGAAAAATCATATCACTCATATGGACTGCGGAAACAAGCAGGAGTGTCCATACTCATATCAAATAAAATAGATTTCAAGCCAAAGTTAATCAAAAGGGATAAAGAGGGACACTACATACTGCTCAAGGGAACCATACACCAACAAGACATAACAATCATAAATATATATGCCCCAAACAAGGGGGCTGCTATGTTCATCAAGCAAACTCTTCTCAAGTTCAAGAATCTAATAGACCACCATACAATAATAATGGGAGACTTTAACACACCTCTCTCACCACTGGACAGATCTTCCAAACAAAAGCTGAATAAGGAAACTATAGAACTCAATAATACAATTAACAACCTAGACTTAATTGACACATATAGAATATACCACCCAACATCAAGCAGCTACACTTTTTTCTCAGCAGCACATGGATCCTTCTCAAAAATAGATCATATATTATGTCACAGGGAAACTCTTAGTCAATATAAAGGTGTAGAGATAATACCATGCATCTTATCTGATCACAATGGAATGAAACTGAAAATCAACGATAAAAGAAGGAAGGAAAAATCATGCATCACTTGGAGAATGAACAATAGGTTACTGAATGATCAATGGGTTTTAGAAGACATCAAGGAGGAAATTAAAAAATTCTTAGAGTTAAATGAAAACACAGACACAACATATCGGAATCTATGGGACACATTGAAAGCAGTTCTAAGAGGAAAATTCATTGCTTGGAGTGCATTCCTTAAAAAAAGAAAAAACCAACAAATAAATGATCTCATACTTCATCTCAAAATCCTAGAAAAAGAAGAGCAAAACAATAGCAAAAGAAGTAGAAGGCAAGAAATAATTAAAATCAGAGCTGAAATTAATGAAATCGAAACAAAAGAAACAATTGAAAAAATTGACAAAACTAAAAGTTGGTTCTTTGAAAAAATAAATAAAATTGACAGACCCTTAGCCATGCTAACGAAGAGAAGAAGAGAGAGAACTCAAATTACCAGCATACGGGATGAAAGAGGCAATATCACAACAGACACTTCAGAAATACAGAAGATAATCAGAAATTATCTTGAATCCTTATACTCCAATAAAATAGAAGATAGTGAAGGCATCGATAAATTTCTTAAGTCATATAGTCTGCCCAGATTGAGTCAGGAGGATATAGACAACCTAAACAGACCAATATCAATTGAGGAAATAGAAGAAACCATCAAAAGATTACCATCTAAGAAAAGCCCAGGACCGGACGGGTATACAGCAGAGTTTTACAAAACCTTTAAAGAGGAACTAATACCAATACTTTTCAAGCTATTTCAGGAAATAGAAAAAGAGGGAGAACTACCAAATTCATTCTACGAGGCTAACATCACCCTGATTCCGAAACCAGACAAAGACACTTCAAAGAAAGAAAACTACAGACCAATATCTCTAATGAACCTAGATGCAAAAATCCTCAATAAAATTCTGGCGAATCGGATACAAAAACATATCAAAAAAATTGTGCACCATGATCAAGTAGGATTCATCCCTGGTATGCAGGGTTGGTTCAATATACGGAAATCAATAAATGTTACTCACCACATCAATAGACTTAAAAATAAGAACCATATGATCATCTCGATAGATGCGGAAAAAGCATTCGACAAAGTACAGCATCCCTTTATGTTCAAAACTCTTGAAAAACTAGGGATAACAGGAACATACCTCAACATTGTAAAAGCAATTTATGCTAAGCCTCAGGCTAACATCATTCTGAATGGAGAAAAATTGAAGGCATTCCCTCTAAGATCTGGAACAAGACAGGGATGCCCTCTTTCACCACTTCTGTTCAACATAGTTCTCGAAACACTGGCCAGAGCAATTAGACAGACGAAAGAAATTAAAGGCATAAAAATAGGAAAAGAAGAACTTAAATTATCACTATTTGCAGATGACATGACTCTATACCTAGCAGACCCAAAAGGGTCTACAAAGAAACTATTAGAGATAATAAATGAATTCAGCAAAGTGGCAGGTTATAAAATCAACACGCATAAATCAAAGGCATTCCTGTATATCAGCGACAAATCCTCTGAAATGGAAACGAGGACAACCACGCCGTTCACAATATCCTCAAAAAGAACAAAATACTTGGGAATCAACCTAACAAAAGAGGTGAAAGACTTATACAATGAAAACTACAGAACCCTAAAAAGAGAAATTGAAGAAGACCTTAGAAGATGGAAAAACATACCCTGTTCATGGATAGGCAGAACTAACATCATCAAAATGGCGATATTACCAAAAGTTCTCTATAGGTTTAATGCAATGCCAATCAAAATCCCAATGGCATTTCTTGTAGAAATGGAGAAAGGAATCATGAAATTCATATGGAAGAATAAAAGACCCAGAATAGCAAAAACAATACTAAGCAGGAAGTGTGAATCAGGTGGTATAGCGATTCCAGATCTCAAACTATACTACAGAGCAATAGTAACAAAAACAGCATGGTACTGGTACCAAAACAGGCGGGTGGACCAATGGTACAGAATAGAGGACACAGAAACCAACCCACAAAACTACAACTTTCTTATATTTGATAAAGGGGCTAAAAGCATGCAATGGAGGAAGGATAGCATCTTCAACAAATGGTGCTGGGAAAACTGGAAATCCATATGCAACAAAATGAATCTGAATCCCTTTCTCTCGCCAAGCACAAAAGTTAACTCAAAATGGATCAAGGAGCTTGATATCAAATCAGAGACATGGCATCTGATAGAAGAAAAAGTTGGCTATGACCTACATGCTGTGGGGTCGGGCTCCAAATTCCTCAATAGGACACCCATAGCACAAGAGTTAACATTTAGAATCAACAAATGGGACTTACTTAAACTAAAAAGTTTTTTCTCAGCAAAAGAAACAATAAGAGAGGTAAATAGGGAACCTACATCATGGGAACAAATCTTTACTCCTCACACTTCAGATAGAGCCCTAATATCCAGAATATATAAAGAACTCAGAAAATTAGACACTAAGATAACAAATAACCCAATCAACAAATGGGCCAAGGACTTGAATAGACACTTCTCAGAGGAGGACATACAATCAATCAATAAGTACATGAAAAAATGCTCACCATCTCTAGCAGTCAGAGAAATGCAAATCAAAACCACCCTAAGATACCATCTCACTCCGGTAAGATTGGCAGCCATTATGAAGTCGAACAACAATAAGTGCTGGCGAGGTTGTGGGGAAAAGGGTACACTTGTACATTGTTGGTGGGACTGCAAATTGGTGCAGCCAATTTGGAAAGCAGTATGGAGATTTTTTGGAAAGCTGGGAATGGAACCACCATTTGACCCAGCCATTCCCCTTCTCGGTCTATTCCCTAAAGACCTAAAAAGAGCATGCTACAGGGACACTGCTACATCGATGTTCATAGCAGCACAATTCACAATTGCAAGACTGTGGAATCAACCTAGATGCCCTTCAATAGACGAATGGATAAAAAAAAAAATGTGGCATTTATACACAATGGAGTATTACTCTGCAGTAAAAAATGACAAAATCATAGAATTTGGTGGGAAATGGATGGCATTAGAGCAGATTATGCTAAGTGAAGCTAGCCAAGCCCTAAAAAACAAATGCCAAATGTCTCCTTTGATATAAGGAGAGTAACTAAGAACAGACTAGGGAAGAAGAGCACGAGAAGAAGACCAACATTAAACAAGGATGAGAGGTGGGAGGGAAAGGGAGAGAGAAGGGAAATTGCATGGAAATAGAAGGAGACCCTCAGGGTTATACAAAATTACACACAAGAGGAAGTGAGGGGAAAGGGAAAAACAGTACAAGGGGGAGGAATGAATTACAGTAGAGGGCGTAGAGAGAGAAGAGGGGAGGGGAGGGGAGGGGGGATAGTAGAGGATAGGAAAGGCAGCAGAATACAACAGACATGAGTTTATCAATATGTAAAGCAATGAAGTGTAACTGATGTGATTCTGCAAGCTGTATACGGGGTAAAATGGGAGTTCATAACCCGCTTGAATCAAAATGTGAAATATGATATATCAAGAACTATGTAATGTTTTGAACAACCAACGGGGTAAAATTGGGAGTTCATAACCCACTTGAATCAAACTGTGAAATATGATGTATTAAGAACTATGTAAAGTTTTGAACGACCAACAATAAAAAAAAAAGAATGTTATTTTGTGTGTGAGAAAGACATGAATTTGGGGGCAAGCAGAGGATGCTAGGGTTACCCAATCGTAGGTATTCTATGATAGCAAATGAAAGTGGACTAAGACAGTAGATATTCTTGCCTTAGTCCTGATCTTAGAGGTAAAGTATTTAACTTGTAACCATTTAGTATGATACCAATTGTAGACTGCTAATGTAAATTGAATATCCCTAATTACAAATGCTTGGGACCACATTTTTGTTGTTGTTTTGAAGTACTTATATATACATAATGATACACTGGGGTGGGACCTGAGCCTAAACACAAAACTCATTTGGTTTTCATATTCACTACTTAAATATTTTCCAAAAATTGTTATATGCACACTCCAAATAATTTTGTGCATGAGACAAAGAATCATGATGTGGAATTTTCCAATTTGGGCATTATTATCTAGAAAGTTTCAGAAGTACTAGCATTTCAGATTTTGGATTTTTGGAATAGGATTCAACTTGTATATGGCCTTTACTGTCTTGGAATAACTCCTTCTATGCCAAATTTTTGGAGTGTTTTTATTATCAAATGATGTTGCTTTTTTCCCATTTATTGTATAATAATGATTTTAAAAGTTTATTCTGTTAATGTAATGGGTAATATTCAATGACTGGTATTTATTGAACCATCTCTGAGTCCCAGAAATAAATCACAGATGAGCGAGTCTTATGATCCCTTAAGTGTGCTGTTGAATTCATCTTATATTGAGGAGTTTTGGATTTCTATTCACCAGGGATATTCATCTGGTGTATTGGGTTATAATTTTCTCATAGTATAATTGTGTGGCTTTTTTGTCAAGATAATGCTGGCCTCATAAATGAATTTGGAAGTGCTTACTACTCATCAGTTTTTTTGGGGAAGGACATGAAAAGGATGCATGTTATTATTATTTTTTTAAAGCTTTATAGTTATACAAGGGAGTTGGGTTCATCCGGGTCCTGGGCTTTTCTTTCATAAAAGAATTTTTAATAACTAATTCAAACTCCTTGCTCATTACCAGTCTGTTGGGATTTTGCATTTGTGATTCAGTCCTGGTAGCTTGCAACTTTCTACAAAGATTCATTTCTTCTAGGTCATCCAAATTGCGGGTATAATTGTTCATATGAGAATTTGTAGTACATTTTGTATTTTTGTGCTATTAGCTGTAATGTTTCTTCTTCATCTTGAAATTTATTTACTTCCATATTTGTCTAGCTAAACTTTTATCAATTTTGTTTATTGGTTAAAAAATCATCTTTTAGGTTTGTTGATGCTTAATAGTATTTTCTGAGTATCTTCTTAATATTGTTTTTTTTGTGTGTGTATCTTTATTTCCTCCCTCTTAATATCTTTAATTTAGTTACTTCTTCATTTTCTAGTTTTTTGAGGTATAAAGTTTGAAGCTTTATTATTTATTTCAGATCAAAATCATGTAGGCATTTATAGTTATACACTTATTTCCCTTACAAAATTCCTTTTCTGCACCTTATATGTTTTAGTATGCTATGTTTTGATGTTTGACTGTGTCATTTAATTTTTCTTTCAAGTTTGTCATTGAACTATTAGAAGGTCAGGTGGATGTCATTCATATATTTCTATATATTTGTGAATATGTCAACATTCCCTGTTATTGATTTATAGTTTCATGCTTTTATTTGGCAAAGATACTTGATATAATTTTAGCATTCTTAAATATTTGAAATTTATTTTGTGGCATAACATATGACCTATCTTGGAGAATGTTGTGTATGCCCTAAGAATAATGTGTATTCTGCTATTGTGTAGAATATTCTAAGGATATCTGTTAGGTCTATTTGGTGTAACATACAGCTCAAGTACAAGATTTTCTTATTGATTTTATGTCTGGATGACCTATCTATTGTATTAAAGATGGAGTATGGAAGCACCCAACTATTATTATTATTTTGCAATCTATTTCTCCCTCAAGATCAATTAACATTTGCTTTTTTATATTTAGGTTCTCCCATGTTGGAAAGAATGTGTGTGTATATATATAAAATGAACTTCTTTTATCTCTGTCTTACAATGTTTGGCTGAATTCCTCTGTGAAATAGAATTGTAAACACCACTACTGCCTTTTGGTTCTGTGGCATGGACTGTCTTTTTCCTTCCCTATTCTCTTCTATGTCCTGAATGTTTGTGTACCCCTAAATGTCACTGTTTCATTCCTAGTGACCACAGTGAGCATATTAGAAGATGAAGTCTTTTTAGGTGAATAGGTGATGGGCTTCCATCCTCAAGAGTAGAAATAGTGCCCTTACAAGGAAAGGCTAGAGCACTTCCTTGCCACTTCCACCTAGTTAGTTTCATCTAGTTGAGAAGACGCCATTTGCAAAACAGAGAATAAGCCCTCCTGTGACACCAAGTTAGCTGGTGCCTTGATCTTGGACACCTCAAGAACTGTATGAAAGATATGTCTTTTAAAAATAAGCCACACTGAAGAAATTATATTTGTTATAGTGGTACAATGGAACTGAGTTAACTATATTCAGGTGTTAAGATTAAACACAAGGATTACTTGCTTATTGTAACCAATTTCATTGAAATTGAAAATCTGTCTCAACTCAATTTATCTAAATCAGGATCTCAAACAAGAGGAAAACATTTAATATGAGCCTTATGATTTTATGCAATAAGAGGTAACAATTTATCACCTTTAAGTTTTGTATATTTTTATCTCTATTTTCATCCTAAGATTATAGCTTTTTAAAAATCAAAAATGTTTCTAGCCAAAGTGATTTTAACTAAATAGTGCTGTCTAAAATGTAAAGACATAAAATTACACTTCAAAATCTTGTTACTGAAAATTTAAAAACAGAAAAAAATTCTTGCAACAAAATCTCATTATTTGACCTTGAGATCATTACCAATAAGGCCTTTATATTTCTCCACATTATCACCTAGCTTTTTAGGCATTATTGTCTTAAAACAACTTATTCTTAAAGTTCAAAACTGAGTATATTAAAGGTTGAAAAATTGTACAATATAATAAATGTTGATACTTCTCAACTTAGAATGGTGTTACATCCTGATTAACTCATGATAAATTAAAATTATTTTAAGTTGAACATGCATTTAATATACCAACCTATCATATATCATAGCTTAGCAGAACAGTATTCTGTAGTATAGCGATTGCTTACTTTGTTAATCACAATGCCAATTGGATGCGGTGAACTGCTGTTACCCAATACCATAAAAGTGGTCTACCATGTATTTCTAGTTGCAGAAAAAAGATTAAAGTACAATTTCTACTGAATATATATCACTTTCATACTAGTGTAAAGTAAAAAAATCAAAAATTTAGAGACTGTCTCATAATTTAGAGACTGTCTTTTTAAAGGAATTAAACAAGTCAATCCTCTTAACTCTAAGTATAAATATAGTTTTTACAGATTTTATTGAATTTTCTGCCAATCATTTTTCCATAGTTGTATAGTAACAGTTATGATAGATTTATAGTTATATATCCAATTAAACGTCTATTCCTCTTTATGATTTGTTTACATTGTTAAATGTACTAGATTCATATATTTTAGAAGCTCACATGTCATCTTTTTACATTTGCTTATGGATAAGTAATACTTAGTAATTGATTATATTTTTTACTAAAATAAGTCATGACTTAGTTTGGGTTTTAGATCTTTCTGAATTTTATAATTTTGAAGATGGAGAGTCTATCTTTTCATGCACTGTGAAACAGAGTCTCAGAGAGCCCCAAAAGTTATGTAGAAAACTTTCAGTTTGGAGAATGAGGGATACAGACAAGCATGGAAGTAATTGCATCTAATTTCTTGGATAGATGTTTTATGAATAGAAATGCATGGTACTTTGGTTTGCCAAATTTCAATGCAGTGCTTTTAAGATGTGCGGCTCTATCCTCTCAGATTCTAAACACATTAGCAGGTATCAACACAAATTCTAATTTATGAATAAAAATGAGTTAAACAATACTTTAAAATAAAATTGAAAACTAGATTAATAATAAAAATTCTGAATTTAAGTGCACATTTTAATGAAATTAAGAGTATCTCTTAATACAAGCGAGATATTCCAGGTGACCATCAATACACCTTGTACGAAATGATTGATTTCGCGTTGATGCAGAATATCCATATTTACACACAAATTCAACTGTGTCCCCTGATGAAGAATAAAGCTTTTGATGTCCTTTCCATCTTAAGGTTATGTGATAACTTTCCATGATTTCTTCTGATATTACACATGCACCTGAAAGAAATAAATGAGTATAATATATTAAGTTAGATATGAGTCTTTTACCAAGACTTTGGAGTTTTCAAGTAGAATGTTTTTAATATTTCAGAAATTCTTCCTGAAAACTCTTCCTGAACAAATTCTGTGTGAATACCAGATAGATTAAAATAAAGTTAAAGTAGTAAATGATGTAAGAATTAGGTGGTTAATTTGTGATAATTATATTTTATTACCAATTCTTAAGATCATTTATCATATTAAGAGCTTGGCATTTTAGAGTGTAAAACCATTATGGTATCATGGCTGATCTTGTTTTTCTTTTTTGGACTGGAGATTGAAACCAGGGGCACTTTATCCCTGAACTACATCCACATTCCTTTCTTTTATTATTATTGTTAGACAAGGTCTCATTAAATTATTGAGACTTGCCTTAAAATAGTGATCATCCTGCCTCAGGATCCCATGTTTCTGGGATTACAAGAGTGCACTATCATGACTGGCTGGTTTTTCTTTAATTAAAATATTGGTCAAAAGCCTAGGGATATAGCTCTGTTGGTAGAGTTCTTTCCTTACATGCACAAGCCCTATTGGTCAAATGCTACAAATTTTCAGTTATATAATGTATAAGATAGAGAGGGCGTCACATACATAAGCAGTATAAAAGACTAATGAAACTGTTGGGAGCCGCCCCGGCTCAAAAGACTAACTTCCCCATCCCCTGAGAAGAGCCATACAATGGTGAGCCGTGCTGGGTCACATGATCCTTACCCACCAATCAGACTTAGCCCTGCTGGCTCACATGATCCTTACCCACCAATCAGACTAGCCTTGCTGGCTCACATGATCCTTACCCACCAATCAGACTAGCCTGCTGGCTCACATGATCCTTACCCACCAATCAGACTAGCCCTGCTGACCCACATGATCCTTACCCACCAATCAGAAAGCACCCCATGCCAACTGTCAAACCCTTCAACCTTTAAACTGTCATAATTGTCAAACCACCCCCGGCTCTATAAATATGCGGAGCTGCTCCTCAATAAACGGGCATTTTCTCTGACGACAAGCCTTGTTCGTTCTTTCAGAAACAAAAAGTTGGTTATCATAAAAGGTAAGAACAATGAACATACCTTTAATAAGACTAACCAAGAAAAAGAGATGACTCAAACAAAATAAGAGATGGGAAAAAAAAGACATTACAACCAATACCTCAGAAATACAAAGAGTCATTAGGGATTATTATGAGAAATGTATGCCAGCAAATTAGAGAACCTAGAAGGAATTTATAAATTTTTAGACACATAGATTCTGCCAAAATTAAACCACGAAAACATATAAACCAGAAGAGATCAATAATGAATAATGAGATTGAATCAGTAATAAAAAGTTGAGGAAAGCCCATGACTAGATGCCTTTACTGATTAATTTTTTGAAATCTTTAAAGAAGAACTAATTCAATTTCTTTCAAATTTATTGTGAAGATTTGAAAGAGAATCATTCCCAGCCCATTCCTTGAGGCTAGCATTACCCTGGTATCATAGCAACAAGAACACAAGATAAAAGAAACTGTAGACTAATAACCTGATGGACATAGATGTAAAATTTCTCAATAAAATATGAGTAAATCTGAATGTGATTCAACAGAGAATCATAAAAATTATTTACCATAATCAAATTGGTTCCATCCCAGAGATGAAAGGATGGTTCAACATATTCAGATCAATAAACATAATACATCCCATTAACAGAATGAAGGATAAAAATCATGTGATTAATAGATATAGAAAATGCATTTGAATAATTTTAATATCACTTCCTGATAAAAGTCCTGAGCAAATAAGGTTTGGGAAGATCATACCTCAGCATCATAAAGACCATACAAGACATAGCCATAGGCAATATACTGGAAGTGAGAAAAATTGAAAACATTTCCTCTAATATCAGGAACAAGGGTATCTATTCTCCCTGCTCTTATTCAGTAAAGTACCAGAAATTTTAGTCAGAATAGCTAAATAAGAGAAATAAAGGGCATACAAATTGAAAGGAGAGAAGTCAAATTATTTGTGTCTGCAGATGTATATGTTTAAATATATATATAAAAAAACACCCCAAAGATTCCACCAAAAGACTATTAGAATGGATAAAGTCATTAAGGTAGCAAGATACAAATCAATATACAAAAATCAGTGAGATGTTTATACACCAATAATGAATGTGCTGAGAACCAAATAATAAAAACAATCTCATTCACTAATCTTTACAACAGCAAACAAAACAGCAAAGAACAAAAGACATCTACCACACACTGATTAAGGAAATTGAAGAAGATACAAAATAAATAAGAAACTTTCCATGCTCATGGATTGGAAGAATTAGTGCTGGTAATAATACCTTAAGCATATATTCCTTCAGCAATAATACCTTAAGCAATTTACAGATTAAAAGCCATTCCCATTAAAATATGAAAGATATTCCTCACAGAACTAGAGAAGAAAATTCTAAAATTCATATGGAAGCACGAAAGACCCTGAAGAGCTAATGAAATCTTGAGAAAAAAATAAATACACAAAGGCTGTAAGCATCACAATAACTTATTTCAAGACATACTACAGTACCATAGCAACCAAAAGAGCATAGTATTTGCATAAGAATAGATACAATGACCGATGCTACAGAATAGAGACACACTCTCCTTCTCTCTCTCTCTCTCTCTCTCTGTATGTGTGTGTATACATATATATGTGTATTTATAGATAGATAGATATAGATATATCCATGCATCTATATCTGCTGTTTCTTAACAAAGTTTCCAAAAAAGAAAACATTTGGTAAAGGACCACCTCTTCAATAAATGATGCTAAAAATGGATATCCACATACAGATGATTGAATCTTGATTCCTCTTTCCATGTACAAAATTAAATTCAAAATGCACACAGGCTTAAATGTAAAACCTGAAAACTCTAAAACTACTAGGAGAAAATATGGAGAAATAAGAAACTGGTTCAAGCAACAATTTTCTGGATAGAACCACAAAAACACAAGAAACAAAAGCAAAAATTGACAAAGTTGATATATTAAATTGAAAAACCTTCTGCACAGCTAAAGAAACAGTCAACAGAATGAGACGAGCCATGGAATGGGAAAAAGACTTTCAGCTAAGCGTCTCACAAAGGGTTAATACCTAGAATGTATAATGACCTCAAAAAACTAAAAACAGTAATCCAATTAAACATTGGACAAATGATTTGTGAATAGACATATCTCAAAGAAGTACAAACAGTCAAAAATACATGAAAAAAAAAACCACTCAATATCATTAGCCATCAGGGAAATCAAGATGAAAACTACAATGAGATACCATATCGCTCCAGTTAGAGGGTCTATTATTAACAATAAACCCTAAAATTAATAAATGTTTCTGACGATGTGAGAGAAAAAGAACACTTACACTCTCTTGGTGGGAATTTAAATTGGTAGGATCATTATAGAGAGCAGAAGTTTTCTCAAAAAACTTAAATTAGATATGCTCTATGACCCAGCTATCCTCCTTCTAAGTACATATCCACAGGAAAAGAAATCAGCATACCAAAGGGATATCTGCATGCCCATGCAGTGTTATTCACAGTAGCTAAGATATTGAATGAGAACATGTGGTTATCAATAGATGAGGAGATAAAGACAATGTAGTATATTTACACAAGGGAATATTATTCTGCTACAAAGAAGAATTGGCTCTTGACATTTACAGCAAAATGGATAGAACTGGAGGACATTATGTTAAGCAAAATAGGCCAGACACAGAAAGATAAGACCCATATATTCTCTCTCATATCTGGAATATTAAAAAGGGTGACCTGAATGTAGAATAGTGACCAATAGAGGTTGAGAAGGGATATAGGGTGGGTAAATAGAGGTTGGATATGATCATGCTGAGTGTATGCATATATAGAAATATCACACTGACCCCCATTAATAAGGGCAACTATTACATGCTAATAAAAAATTTAAATATATATATATAATTGTATTTATTAATTATTTTAAAATAAAAGTAACTTATTAATCTTTATTTCCTCACACATGAATATTTGGTAGAGAAGCATTCCACAGAATATTTATTTTTTAATATGTGAATTATTGCTATTTTACACAGAAAAGTATCATACTCAAGATGCTGATTTTCCCAGGTCCCATGAGATTACTGAAGTACTTACGTAAACATTTTGGTGGGTTTGACCACTTTCCGTTTCTACATATTACTGTCTTGCTACCCTCAAGTTGATATAAGGATTGGCACTGATATTCAACTGATGAACCCGTAGGATATACTGGTAATGGGAATGAAGTGAGGTCTCCATTGTCAATAGGTGGAGGAGGCCCACATTTTCCTGTGGAATCTGGAAAAATATCATTTCATTTATGAGAGAACAAATCAAAATACAGGATACAATTAAAGCCAGCACAAACATCACTCTAGATAGCATCAAGATTTCATGATTTCTGGTAACAAATGATTGCTCACAGAAATCTTAATCATAGAAAATGAGAGTTACATTTTAAGCTCTTCTTTTCATCTCACTGAAGGCGCATATAAACCATCAACAAATGTGTCTGCTTTATAGTGATTCAATACTAAAAAAAGTGTAAATATATAAATGCTGAACAGGTAGATAGTGAGGACAAACTAAGAAAGTTTCTTATTATATAGGACATTACGCAGTATTTATTGTGTCCCTTCTGACTTCTTTTTAATTTTCCTTTTTATTACAAAAGAAATAAAAACTCCTTGAAAAAAGTTCAAAGGAAGTAAATTTGTAGAAAATAATAGGGAAATATTGCCTTCCTAATCTGGACAAGATGAGTAAAAATCATTGTCACCTATTCCTTTTTTTCAGGTTTTGTATGTTGGAATTTTTTAAAAATATTGATTTGTTATATGTGACAGCAGAATACATTACAATTCATATGACACATATAGAGAATAATTTTTCATATCTCTATATACAAAGTAGAGTCACACCATTCTTGTCTTCATACATGTACTTAGGGTAATGATGTCCATCTCTTTCCACTGTCTTTCCTATCCCCAAGGCCCCTCCCTTCCCCTTTTGCTAAGCATTATTTATAATCTTGGACATAATAAATTTTAAATGCCAATATAAGAAGACTCTAGAAGGTACAGAGAATTCACTCTGGCTAGGAACTTCAGGACTCAAGGAATGGCAAATAGGTTGTTATATGAGTTCACTTTTGGGCTCTTGTGTGTTCTAGATGGAGCACTGGAAAAGATTGGTAATCTCAGAAATGATATCAAGTAGAGATAAATAAGGAAAAGCTCATGCAGAGTCTCATCCCTTTAACCTAAGGACAAGGAAGGGAGCGGCCTTGCTAGTCTAAGAGATCTTTAAAACAATACATGACCTAATCTAGAGAAAATCATAAAAACATCATAAGGCACTGATGACCAGAGACCACCCACATATAGGGGTGGCAGAACAGATACTGTATGCCTGTAGAGGCTAAATGAGAAACCTGGACTTAAATCCAGCATGGCTGTAATGGAGAACTACTGAACAGGAAATTTAAATAAAATGGGTGAGTCTCAAATGTAATACCTAAAATATCAAGTGTAAAATTAAAAATTACTCATCAATTTAAGGATCAGAAACATTAACAAACAAAAAAGATGATAAAAGAGAATACTGATGTGATAAAGATATTGATAGTCAATGTTTCTTAAAAGCTCAGTAGGGTTTAGAACAGATATATAACAAATTAAAAACAAAACAAAATGTCTCACTGTACAGACTGAACAGTTTGAGGATGACAGAAGGATAAATCCATGCACTTCAAGATATAACAACATAAATTACCCAGTGTGAAAATAGACTGAAAAAGTCAATCAATGAATCAAACTTCAGAGACCTTTAGAGGAAAAGAAAATGTTGGAGAAAGAAGGAAGAAAGGATAATTGAGTTATCAAACAAATGAACAAACTAAGGAGGAAAAAGTCTATTATATTATAATTCTTCCTTTTAGCAATTAAGTATCATTTTCTCGCCCCTGTAATTGCTAAAAGGAAGAATATATAATATAATAGACTTTTTCCTCCTCAGTTTGTTCTTTTATGTTTATTTGTTTGATGTTTGAAAGAAAATTATATCATTTGATAATAATGTTCACTGTATGAACAGGAAATACTAAAGGGTAAATGGATTTAAATGGAAGCAAGCTTCTCATGTTTTGATCAAAAATGAAATGCCATTACTAGTAGAGTGGTAAGTTGCAAATATATTATGTATATATTGTAATTCCTAAAGCAACATTTTTAAAAAGAAAGGTAGTGGGATAAGCTATCATAGAGCTACACTCAAAACCAGAAAGATAAATCAAAATGAAATTCTTTTAAACTGTTCCCTGAAAATAATGGAAGCGATCAGAAACAAGAATGAGAAATAGAGAAAATAAACAAATTAAACAAGAAACAAAAAGCCCAGTATTTATTTTAAATATAAATGATCTAAATATACTAGAGGAAAGAGCAAGTAGGGCAAGATAGATACATAAAGGAGACCTAATTCTGTGGTTTACATAAAACTGACTTCACCATTAGCCAAAGGTAGAATCAAAGTAAAGTGAGAGAAAATAAATTAGGAAAAATTAATTTTTAAAAATAGAAATGGATGATATAATATCTCCATTATTCATTTCCTGAATTCTGAATATTAGAATGCTGATGACCTAATATCCAAACTTATTTTTATAAAAATAGTGATTCCCTGGCTGGTCTCAGTCACATATTTTCAAATATACTCTATATACTGAAGATGCCCAAATGTATATTTATATTCTATGATCAGTCTTCAATGACCTATTTTCTGTTTCTCAAAGTAGATATCTCTTGGAGTTGTCAAAATTTACTAAGTGTCTTAACGTTTAAGATGAGGAATTTTCTCAGACTGTAACTGTTCTATTAATCTGGTTAAATGTGTCTTGAAAAAAATACACCATATTTCTTAGTTCATTTTGCCAGAAAATAAATCTTTAGCAATATCATATTATTTGCATTTGAAAAAAATATAATCCCTAAGAATGACTTGACTTTATTTTTATCAACATATTTTACTCACATTATGTCCTCAAGCAAAGAAAAATTAGAAAATATGATTTTCTACCTTTGCACTGAGGTGGCTCTGTCCAAGTTCCATTTAGACACATCACTTCTACTTCCCCAAATATTTCAAAAGGTTTGATACATTCATAACGTACTCTCTCACCAGATGGATACTTAAGCATCTGGTTTGATATTATATTAGCATTTTCCACTTTGGGTGGATTCACACAGGAAATATCTGAATAGAAAGAAAAGAAAGTATCTCCACCTAGTGTTCATTTTGAGTAGCTAAACAATGAATAAGATTCTGAATACTCAATTTTAAATAGGATTGAAGATTAATAGATACTTTGTCATGAAGAACTTTTCTGATTTTAATAAATTCACATGTAATACAAGGAAAAGAAGATATAGCAATATTTTTTTGTCAGAGCTAACCTTTCATGCCTTTAAATCTCTTCGCTATCCTTCACTAGAACACTGATAGATATTTTATCCCCTTAAAAGCCACTGAGAATGAAATATTTCCCCTTGAGTTGAGTACAACAAATATTACAAAGTCCATAAGTGCAACATGAATTTTAAAATTCAACAAAAAATAAGAGTAACAAGATTATATAGCATCACTCTTTGGTATACAATTATCTTGCTCTTTAATTAACATTTTAGCCTCTTAAAATAAAAACTGAAAGATGCATCTCTTTAGAGAATAAGTCAAGAATTAAAAACATAGTTTGAAGAATAATTTGTTATTCTTAAAACACAATTTATAGATGTTATGTACAACTATAATGCACCAATAAAAGCAAAAAAAATGTTAAGTAAATCTTTAAAAAAGAGGCAGATTATCAATTAAAAAACTAAGGATGTGGGAAAGTACCAGAAAAGTACAACTATATTTATAGAAAAATAGCTTTTTAAATTTATTTATAAGTGCTTTTGGATACTATGATAAACTATGTGTAATTCCTCAGAGAGTTTTAGGTGCATGGTTAGTAATAACAGACAATAGCAATGGTTCCCAAATTGAGGAGTATGTAAAATCCTTTGGGGAACTTGATGAATAATTTCAAGTCATATCTCATGATTATTTTTTCCAGTAGGCCTAAGGTGACCTCAGGAATTTTCATTTGAATTCATAAAAATCTGTTCAAAATTTGATGCTGCTGGTCTTGGGACCACACTCTGGGAACTCTTTGGTATACATTGAACTATGAGATTAGCCACTATATATTTAATTCCAACCTAAATAATTAGATTATTTCTAATCTTAAACTTACTTTGTCTTGGCCTGAAAATTAACCTATACTCATTTTTAAGAATGGTATAGAAAATTTAATATTTCATAAGACACTATACATAAATTTATAATGCCATCAACGTACCTTTGCACATTGACTTTCCTATCCATTTGCCATTAATACATGTTATAGTATTGGACCCTTCCACTTGGTAAAATTTTGGACATCTGTAAGTCACTTGATCTCCTGACTTATATGATTCTTTCCTTTCTCCTAAAAGTGTGGCATCATCAAAGTTGGGTAAATTAAAACAATCTGTTCCTTAAAGAAAAAAAACATGTATTTGTTCACTAAATTAAAAATATGTAATATTTAATAGTAATATTCTAAAATAATACTTAGCTACCTATAGAACCAATGAATAATGAATAATATACTTTTTACACCTTGGCAAAATATGATGTTTTGACTTCAATTGAACTGTTCTAAATTTATCAAACATATAAGATAGGAATGATGCTTGAAGAAATATTAGTAGTTCTAATGCTTTAGATCAGATTTTTACATTCAAATTATTTTTTGCCCACAGTTGCCACATGTAAATTTATGTATTTCTACTTTTGGCTTCTGCAAATGTGAATTACTTACAATAATTATTTCAAAGTTTTATGAAATATATATTTTGTAGTGAGATTGGTGATGAACTGAACATGAGATGGATGAGTAGGGACCAGTTTTTCTAGGAACAGAGAGAGATAAGAATTCTGAGAATGTACATTAGAGGATGCTAAATGTTTACACAAAATGATGTGACAATGAAACAATTTGGCTCTTACTGTCAAACATTTTTTAATTACTAGGTTATAATTCTCTGCCAGACTCAAGAAACTTCAGGTACCTTGTAAAATTCTAGAATAACAGCTTACTTTTTTATTTGTACCACTTATACTTTGAATGAGGGAATCTATCACACATATTATAAAATTAAATACACTGTACTTTTGCATTCTGGTGGGGAAGACCATTTTCCTCCTAAACATTTTATAAATGCAGGTCCATCAATCCCAAAACCTTCAGAACAATTGTAAATAACTTCTTGTCCATATGGGTACCTGTCTAACTCATGAGACACAACACCATTAGGAATGGAAGGTGGAGGTTCACAAGGAAGTCCTAAAAAATAAAATAATGAAAGGATGAATCCATGTTTTACAACTCAGAAATTCAATTTTATAGGTCAATTTTGATATTTCACAGTTTTTGAAAAGAAATAATAATAAATAAGCTATTATAAAGTCACAGCGAATGTGCATGAAGGCTTCTTAAGTCCACCTTTCTCATGTATGTCCACCTCTCAAACTGTAAAAACATGAGCAAGAAATTGAAATAAAATATGTTGATGCTTTTAAGAGATCACCAGAGCTTCTCTAATCAACCATGAGTGAAAAACAGAAACATACTCAGAATTAATAACATTGAATAAATTGATGAGATGGATTTACCAAGTATTGTAAGACATCAGAAGGAACACTGTAAGAAAAATATTTTTAAAATATTTAAAATCTTGTTTGCCAAGCAAACACTACAAGTTACATAAATTTAAATTCACTACATGTTATATTCTCTTAAAAAGAAATGCCAAATTAAAAACTGACTCTATAATGAACCAATAAAATTAATAAAAATAGGATTGATTCAATAATGCAATAGTATTTTAATGGTAAAGTATTTAAATGATTAAATACATATGATAATCTATATTATTCTATACAAAAGCATATTATATTCAATTATTTATACTCTCAATTATTTAAGTATTTGTATTCTCAAATCAGAATTCGAGTTTTCATGCAGTCCTCACCTACACACTGAGGTGGAGGACTCCATTTGCGCATGTAGCATGTTATCTCATCCTCCTCAGAGGTTGTGAAACCATCTTCACAAATATAATTCAGTTTAGTGCCATGTGCATACTGTCTGGATTCAATTGCTTCTTTCCTTTTTTCTGAAGATCTAGATGGACTAATTCTTCTATGGTCTATGTCAGGTGGTTGAGAACATGAAAGTTTTTCTGTATGAAAAACAGAAATCAAAGGGTCAAAGATAAATAAAATGTTTAAATTAAAACTAAAATCAAATACTATTTAAGCCTGTCATCAAAACATCTATGCTATCCTCTTGCCCAATATCTCCCTTGATTTGTGTCTCTTATATGAAAAATATTCATAAATAGGAATTTATCAGCTAGTTACATAATATCCCAAAGTGTTGTCCAATTTTGTTGACAGAAATGAAAGATGGTGACTGGTTTATGAACCTAGATCATAACTTACAGTTTTAGGATCAAGTGTAATAGATAGAGAAATAGAAAAGGTCTTCATCTTTTTCATTTACACAAAGCAGAGGGGATTATTAACTTCAACTGAAAGCATGTTATAAAGCAAATTTCACAGTACTGACCAACGCAGCGTGGTATTGACTGCCATCTTCCATTTTTGCACACAATTTCTTTTGCTTCCTTAATCAGATAATTTTCTTTGCAAAGAACAGATACTTTTTCTCCATCCTGATATTTCACTGTGGTTTTCATATCTTCAGCATTGGGAATCTGAGGTGGAGGTGGGCAGAAGTTTATCTCCACTTCTAGAAAATATTAAAATTAGATTTCTTGAATAAAAAATAGTAATTTACATATATTAAAATACTTTACAAAAATAGAAAATTCAATAACTATGTATCACAAAATGATGATGTAATTATGTTCCATATTTATATATGTTATACTTTTCAATTTGGATGGCAGTTTAATATTACCTATTTTGATGGTCCTCCCATTTCTTCTTTTTTAAGCAAACTTCTTTATTTACAAGAAACTTATTATTTGTAATCTTTAGATAATCTTAACTGATTAATACATTTTTAATCACAAGTATTAAATAAAGTATGCAATGAAAGTGATTTTAGAAATATACATGAACAAATGTATTGGGACTATAATAAAACCCTTTTGAAATCTACCAACAGAAGCTGATTACCAAGAGTAAGAATTTGCAGTCAGTTAACAAACAATTTGTATTGCTTCTAGATCATTAACCATAATTACAAATAATTTACAGTGTGCCATTTGAAGTTTCAACCTTCCTGAACTTACCTTTTAGAAGCACACTCACATTGCCTAGAGGTATATAAATTGAGGGTATATATCCAGTTTAATGACTACACAGTTTAACTGTAGTTACACAATTAGTAGGGTATAAAATACCCCTCTGCAAACTTATATCTCAGTTCCCATAAAGCTAAATTCCTCAGATGTATCTTGATGGTTTATCATGTGAAGATGAACTATGTCCCTTTTGACTGGGAGAGGGCTCTGGATGAATCTGAAAGCAATTGGACCTCTGATTTCTTGAGCTTGCTGTCTCCTATTTTACTGCATTTTTAGTTCATTAAAAGCCTTATGCAAGTGTACACTGGGAAATACTGTAAATCTTTTCAAATGTGTGTTATGCTGTTAATAGCTCCTGGAGATAGTTTACTGAATAAACTTGATTCATGATTATTATTTACTCCAAAGTTTCTGTTTTTGTTTAAGGCAATATAATCACATTTTATCAATAATGTTTTCTAATTTCTATTCTTAAATAATGTTTGCATTACATATTTTCATAAATTTATTTTCCTCAATTATTAATAATGTTTAATTATTCTTCCTATTTTCCTTAAGTATGTTCTTTTTTGGCTTCTAGAGTGTTTTATATATTGCTTTTATTTTGTTCTTTGTTTTCTAATGTATGTTTTAATGCTATAAGTATATCTGTATTAAATCTGTTCCATAGATTTCAGTTTATACTACAATTACTGTCATTTAATTTAGTAATTTTTGGTAGTAAATAATTGATAATGAAGTTGTTTGTTTTCCAATTTTCCAAATTTGCAAGATGAGCATTCAAGATATCTAGTTATCACTTTCATTACTTTTTTACTTTTAGTTTAGAGAAAATACTTTAGGAAGTTGATTATTTAAAATTCATCTAGATTTCCTTTATCACACAGATATGATTAGTTTTTTAATGACCTGGCTACCTTAAAAGTAGATAGTGTATACCTTAGGATAAGTGTTTAAAAACTTGGAAATAAATATTTTATAATTATAAAAGGGTTACTTCACAAGTCCAAACAAATGTTGAATATATGTCTAAAAATATCAAAATACCTAAAAAATAGACAGAAATAAAGAAGAAAAAGGCAAATCCCTAATCCTACATATCAATATTGACACCATTCATGCTATGACTTACTGAAAAAATAGGTAAAGTTTTGAAACAATATGGATAAATTTGAAAACCACTATTCACTTTAACCTTATATTACAACTAGAATATATGCATATTTTAAAAAAATATTTATTTTTTAGTTGTAGTTGAACACAATATCTTTATTTTATTTATTTATTTTTTTATGTGATGCTGAGCATCGAACCCAGGGCCTCACACACAAGTGCTCTACTACTGCTGAACCACAACCCCAGTCCCATATATGCATATTTCTATGTGAAAATGGAGCTATAAATAAAATAGAGAACATACAGTCGAATTTTTTTTTTAAAAATCATAGTATTGAAATATTGCATAGTTTCCTGAGAACAGAATTAAATAACTACAGTCTGATAAGAATAAGTTATCTACAGAAAATAAATATTTGGAAATGAAAGAGCACACTTCAAAATAATAATTGTTGATCTAAAGGATAAATCACAAGGAAAATCAGAATATATTTCAAAGGGAATACAAATTAAATATAAATTATATATTATATATACATAATTTGAGTTTATAAATAAATACATTTTAAATAAAATAAAATACATAGTTAGATATTCATATACATATTTATATGTCTAACTGTGGGACACAGCTAGGGCAGGTCTTTAAAAAGTGGAAATTTGAAGTTTTTATTTCAAATGTATGATGATTGAAATTCACACATTAATTACTAACTTAAAATGGTAGCAGTGGTCTATGAATTTGGCTCAGTCATAAAATGCTTGCCTAGTGATGGAGGTGCAAGGATTATATCCCCAACACCATGCACAGAAAAAAATGAATAAAATAAAGGTGAATGGTAATAATAAAATTAAACTCAAAGTCTTTAGAAGGAAGAAAACAGTAAACAGAAAACTGACAAAATTAAAAAGAGAGAAGAGAGAAATTTAGCAAAGCTTAAATTTGAAACTTTAAAAATCTAAATCTGAGAGAAAATGGAAAAAATAGGATGTTAAAGTTGGTTACTAAAATTATTAATAAAATTGAAAAAAAAACCTGTTATGATTTGGCCCCCAAACTTCCTATGTTGATGCAGAAATGTTCAGAGGTGAAATGATATGTGACAGCTCTATCCTAATCAAACCATTCCAGTTTGAGTGGACTAAATAGTAACTGTAGAAAGGTGGAGGAGGTGTGTCACTAGGAATATACCCTAAAAGGATGTTCACCATCCCTGTGGTTCCCCACTCTTTGCTTCCAAGCTATCATGATTTAAGCAATTCTCCTCTGCTATGATACCCTGCCTCATGTCAGGCTCAGAGCAATGGATTTGGCCAACCATGAACTGAACCTCTGAAACTGTGAGCCCCAAATAAACTTTTCCTTCCCTAAGCTGTTCTCAGGTATTTTCATCACAGCAATGAAAAGCTGACTAACAGAAAAATGATAAAGAATCACGATAGAGGACAACATATCAAGAATGTAACAAAGGAGTGACAGATCAGGAATCCTCAATCCTCCTTTTCCCCATAGACACTGGTCAACAATACATGAACCAATTCTCTTTGAGAGAAATCTACAAAGTGGTTGAAAGGCTCTTAATGCCAGGTGAGCCCTAAACAAATGCATCAAATCCAGTAGGAAAATTCATGTCTTTCCATATCCTCTCCCCCAGCACAGAGCTACACAATTGATAATAAAGTCCAGTTTCCAGACTTTTATTGGGCAAAGAAAGGAAGAGTGGAGCTTGTGTCAAATGCTCTGAATTTTCTGAAATTTTGTGTCAATTGTCTCAAAGTCATGATGCGATGGAATATACTTCAAGTGCTCAAAGACATGCCCCCAGTGATGTGCCTCCTCCAGTCATATCTTACCTGTTTTTAGTCACATGCTTATGTAAATTCTTTTTAAGCTGGAAGTACAGTACAGTACTTTTAGTCAGTAGTTTTTTCATATTAATAATCCATCAAATGGATTAATCCACTGATTAGGTTACAGCTCTCATTACCTAATCATATCATCTCTGAACATTCCTGCATTTCACACACATGAGTTTTTTTGGGACAACTTATCTAAAACATAAAAATAACCAATAAGCCAAAGAAGAAATCAAAAGAAAATTTAGATAGTATCTTAAGACACATGGAAATGAAAATATAACTTGCCCAAACATACAATTCAGCACAGTAGAACTGAGAATTACATCACATCATGTACTAGTAGAGTTTTTCCTCAAGAATGAAAGATTTAAGGGCTGCAGTTGTGGCTCAGAGGCAGAGCACTCACCTAGCATACGTGAGGCACTGGGTTCAATCCTCAGCACCATATAAAAATAAAATATGTATCCATCTACAACTAAAAGCATAAATGTTTTTTAAAAAGAATGAAAGATTTAAGATTTTTATATGTATGTGTGCACCAAACATGTAAAATTCACTGTATTATCAATAAAGAAAATGTATTTAGCATTTATTCAACACCCCCTAATGATCAAAATTTCTCAGCTAACTAGGAACAGAAAGAAACCCCCTCAATTTGATAAACAGCACCTATGTAAATCCGAAAATAATATGACACTTATGGTAAAATATTGAATGAAGAGTGCTGAAATAAATCAGAACTTTCATATTAATTGATTCGTTTTCATACATATTGCTTGAACAACTGGCTATCCATACAGAGAAAAAAAACAACCGCTACTTAATCTTGTACTCAAAATTAATATAAGGTGATAAAACTAAATTCTAGTACTATAAAGCTATAAAGCTTCAGGAAGAAAATGTAAAAGAACATGTGTTCTTCACTGCATGTAAATTGTTTCCTTTAAAAAAAAATATCTCAACATATATTATATATAATCAGAGATACGATAAATTATGATATAATGGTGTATTAAGAATTGTAATGCAAACATAAATAAATAAATAAATAAATATTACCAAAATAAAATAGAAAAAGAAAATTATCAAGTTAAAATATATGCCTTACATTTCTTTTTTAAATTGGTATGGCCATATTTCCTATATATTGGTATGGCAGAATTTCAAAACTATTGAAGCTAGTCCTTATAATTATAGAGAAAAAGATATAAAAAACTGAAAGACTAGAATGCTCTTTGCTACTCAATTGGAATTGCAAGTGTCAGTACAACCCAGAATTTTCAAGGCAGATAGAGAAAAAAATTACCTTCCAACTTTAAAAGAAATTATATCAACACATAGCTAAATTTTTAAAAAACACAAAATACTACTTCTATAAGTGAGGAAAAATGTAATGAATTTTAGAAATCATTGTACATAAGAACTTACTTGTGTAGGTTGGTTCAGGGTCCCATCGTCCATTGACACAGATTGAATGTTTCTGCTCTAACTTTCCCCTACATGGGTAACTGAAGTTAAAATTATGATTATATTCATTTTTATCTGATTGATTTGCTTCATTTGCAGTTAGTCTTGGTGCTTGACACTTCTCAAGTTGATCTGTTGCTATAAAATGAAAATATTTCCATGAAAAGACCAATTATAAGAATCAAGTCAATATAAAGTAGCTGTACAGTCAATGTCAAATGAAATTTTGATTTGTGCCTTTAAATTCTATCAACCAAATTATTCCTGGTCACCACTGCATGAGATGGCATTTATGTCCTATCTTTGAACTATTATAGAGAATACCTGTCATAAAGATATTTTGTACTTTGGTAACTGAAAGAGCACAAGAGACTCATTTTCTCAGAAGATTTGCATACTAAATAGTTATCAAAGAACTAAATTTGGAAAAAATTTTAAAAACACTAGATTTGGTCCCATATTTGAAACCTGTGCAAAAGATTCATATTCATTTGTTTTCCTAATTGCAACCACCACTATATTATCTATAATCTAGAATCCTTAAATATTAAAATAAAAACATCATCTATAGAAATGTAATATAACAAGTTGTTCATTTAAACATATTTTTGAGAGTAGTAACATAATATAATAAAATCTATCTAAAATATATTTTATAGGACATGAATAGTTAAGCAGATTTGTTATATGATCCGAGAGAGAGAGGAAATACTTGGAATAAGAAATTGTGTGCTTTCATTAGAAGTGTAGCTTGGTGGTAGAGGCTTGCCTGTCATTTCCAGGCTCTAAGTTCAATCCCTACATCATAAAAAGAAAAAGTAAAAAAGAAATCAGGTGCTTTAAAATCATAATCTCTCTTTTTCCATTCTTAGAGTCTTTAAGAAACTATTATGTATACCAGATCATACTATAATCAAATATTATAATACCATAACAACAAAATTTTGCTGACTCTGTTATATGAGTTCAATAAGTACTACTTATTGAACTCATAACAGAGCTTTCAATGTACCATATATTTCAATAACTCAGGAAAGATGAGAGTTCTTTTTGAAAATGATAAAATGTCTGTATTGGTCTCTGTAAATATTTGTTATTAACAATTTGAAAAGCAGAGTCAAGTGAGGATAAACAGAGCAAAGAAAAATCAGTAACTACCAAAGCACAGTAAGTTTGTAAACCAATCTTTAAAAACAAAACAATGAAATGGGAAATTTAAAAGTACATGAGGGGACTTGAGAATTAGTCTCATCCTTGGGGCTGGTCCACATTGTTGAGAAAGGAAAAACAAGAGGTAGAAACTAAAGGAACATCTTTGGTCAAGGGAAACTGTTTGTGCCCTGGATTTGATCAGTTTCTGAAAGGATTTCTTTGGTTTTGGGAGTAAATAAATATATTGAGAAGTATGAAAAGCTAGAGTGGTGGAAAGTACAAAATGAATATTGAAAGGGTAGAATTATAGACCAAACTATGAGAGCTGGAAGGACTTATATGAAGCAGACTATAGGCAGTAAGCAGAAGATGACTCACAGGATGAAAAACTCTGAGATCAGAAGAAATAATAATTGTAGCACAACTTTGAGTTTAATTAAAATGAAAAGTTGAGAGTTTCTGATGCCTAATATTAGTTTTCCTCCCATATGAAATCAGATAAAACCACTTGTGTATGAAAAAGGACAAGGATAAGGTGAGGTCCACAAGTGTTGAAGACACTTTATTCACAGAAATGTGTTTAGCAAAAAATGTTAATAATCAACATAATTCATTGTTTCATTTGACAAAAACTTAATAAATGCTTCTGTATGTCAATCCATCTTAATGTCATGAGAACAAAACAAAGGTAATTCCTGTTCTGGAGGAACTCTACTCTGTTCTGAGATTAATTATGTCTAGAAATCCAATGAATAAATAAGACTGGATACCCAGGACAGGCTTAAAATGAAGGACCCAGGGAAATCTAGGAAAGAACTCAGTCTAAGAGAAAAGTGAAGAATCTTTCCTTTGGTCATCAAAGGCTTGATCACCAACAGGGAAAGCGTGAAATCAATCAGTGATATTTGATTCCTGGCCCAACACCAGATACGTAATGTTGCTAAGTTACTAACACCTGTGATGCAGCTCATGAACTTCAGCTTGCTGACTTTGAAACTGAGAATTTATCCTTGTCAGAATCTCTGACAGAGAAAGATTCTTATAGGAAAAGATAGTAACAAGTTGGTATTTTGTGGACTTTATTTGTTCTCCAGGGCTTGAAAGACAGAGTGCCATATAGAACAACAATAATATCTATGTAAAATACTTCTATTTTTTGGAAAGGAATATTCACATTTTAATCATGTGATTAAGTAAAATCTAGCTTTACACTTATAAGGTAAATAATATTAATAGGGATAGAAACATTGATAAATTCTATAACTACTTTTATTTATTTCTTCTGGAAACTCATATTAAATGCTGAGCAATAAAATTCATTATAGTTAAGACTAGACTTTTTTCAAGGATATCTCTAATTTTATGAGTAGATTGCAAATATCTTTTCCATAAAACTTAAACTTCATTAAGTGTGAATTTGAGGAGGGCAGTCTTACCAACACACAGAGGAAGTTGGGTCCACATTCCACTAATACATGTAATTGATCTGTCTCCAGTCATTGTAAAGGTTTCTGTACAATGGAACTCCACTGAATCCCCGTGGTGATAAGGAGGGTCAGAAGGCTGGGCAAAGCCATGGTCAAGTTCAGGTATAGCTCCACATGTTCTCTCCTCCTCTATGTAAATTTCACAAATACATGTTGATAATGAAGACACAGTATGTATGTTTAAATAAATACAAAAGTATTTCAGTTTAAATTTAGTATTTTTAATATATTACCAATACATTTTGGCAAGGTTGTCCATGTTCCAACAACACATTGAATTTTATTAGGTCCCTTCATCAAAAATCTAGGATTGCAATTATATTCTACTACTACATTGTGTCCCTATTCTTCTTTCTTTGTTTCTTTAACTTCCCCATTGAATAGTGGAGGAGGTGGACCACATGACTGTACTTGATCTATAGTAGAAACAATGGTTAATGGTTAAATAGTCTATCTTGCACGTAAAAAAATCCAGAAAAATGGAGAGAATTCTTTTTTAATTGATTATTTTTTCATATGATTAATTGTAAAATTCTTAATTAAAAATAAATTTTTACATTATATTCATATTTCCAAGTTGGATTAATTCTATTATAGTAACATTGGAAATATTTTAAAGCTTTGAATATTTTCAATGATGTAGATATTTTGAAGATACATACAAACTGTTAGCAAATGTGGTTGTGTAAATTATATTAATTTTTAATTCTATAGTAAAATTTTATCATAATTTTTTGAGAAAGTATCATCAATGAGACAAGCATTTGATCAACATCTTTAACTGATTTTCTAATGTACTCCATTGAATTAACTATAAACTGTTTAAATATTGTTTAGATATACTCTATGAAACTTGAGAGAAGTCCTGTACTATATAATATGTCCAGTATTAATGGTAGCAGTGTAGGAAAAATGGAAAGTAACAAAGTAAATCTCTCTAGTCTCAGCCACCATATTTGTATGTATGAATACTCCAAATACAAATTTCAAGAAATAATTGGTGATTAAATTCTTAAATAAACTAGTTGTGCTTTCTGCCACATAGCACATATCAACAACTTCATTAATTAGATTACAGTTTCAGTGGAAGCCAATAAAAAATTAATAGAAGAAAGAAAAAAGGTTTATATTCAATATTCTAATCATCATATTTACAACCGAAAGATAAATATTCACCTTTACATATTGGGATATCCGGGGACCATCCAAAATGGTAGCATTGTACTGAATCTGGTCCAACTCTTGTAAGTCCTGATCGGCAGGAAAATTTCAACAAATCTCCAACTTTATATTTATCTTTCTTGGGATCAGCCATTAAGAATTTTCCCATTTTGGGAATCCTGCATTGCCTTTCTAAAATAAAAAAAATGATTTAATAAGAATATATAATTGTTGACAAATTACATTTTACATTGTCATTTTAAAATGAGGTAGGTGTTCAGTGATGCATATACAGGACAGTATCAGACAAATCCTCTTCCTGGAAAAAATGATACAGATTAGTTTTATTCACTGCCTAAATTTACTCTTCTAGGACTCTGAGAAATATGGTGATATTGAATGGCAATATATCTGTTCTGAAATTTAACTTGCAAATTCAACTAGTTTTCACTGAATCTGGCTTATTATTGATATTTGTAAAATTTAATGTCATATTTTTGTACCCTTAAGATACAGAATTATTCTCATATTAAATCAACCTGCTTTGTATAAATTTTAAATTGTACATTTTTTTAAAAACTGGCTTTTCTGTTTAATATAATTGAGAAAATAGATTATATTAAAAAGCATCTCTAATGTATTTGAAGTTAGAGTAACATTAAAAAATTATATAATTAATATATTACAAATAAAGAAAACAAATTAAGAAATAGTTCAAAGTCAAACTGATAGGTGTCTTGAATCCTTACATTAATATTCAATTATTTTATTATAATTTTTATTAATGATTATTAATTATTTTAATTCAAATGTGGAATACTGTATAAAATTCTCTCACATTTTTAATTTTTTAAAAGTAGGTAACACTAGCAAATAACATTGAAAAATCATTTTTCTTATTTGGAATACCTCTTCCTTACAAATTCATAAAATTGAAGGCTGCAATTATAAAATTAGAACCATGGTAGAAAGAAAATGCATACTATCGAAATTCAAGTACCAAAACATTTATAAGTTTAAATGTACAATAAAAACTATTTTTAAGAATAATGCTTCAAAAACTAAAAGTTTTTTCTGTGGGGCTGGGGATGCAGCTCATGCTTAGCAGGTGTGAGGACCTGGAATCAATCCCCAGAACCCCAATTAATTTTGTAATTCTTTTGAGTATTGCAGATTACTTGAGAAAAAAAAAAACTACACTTGAATGAGAGTCACTGGGATTCCTCTCCTTGAATTATATTACAATCGTCTACATTAAAGTCATTTTGTCTTTGGAGGGGGTTTCAAAATGGCAGACTAGAGAAGCCACTCTTGTGGCTGCCCAAGGCATGAAACCAAGAAAGCAGACAGGTAGCTTCTTAGCAAGGTGGGTGTACAAAAAAAAATAAATAAATAAAACAAAAAAGGTGGGGGGAGGTTTTATTGGAATTTAATGCTGGATGTTCAAGGCAGATCAGGGACTGTATAAAATAAGGTTGTATAAAATAAAATAAGGAAGAAATCCCCAGCTCCACAGCCACTACCACAGCTGGAAGAACCAGCCACAGTGGTCCCTCCATGACCAAAGTGGAGTGATAAAAGGAATTAAAGGAGCCCACATTTGGGGTAGACTTGAGGCTTATCTAGATATAGAAAGTTTAGAGATCAAAGACACTGCCCAACTAAACTGAATGGGGTGCTTCACAGTATGCATGTATAGGTAAGAAGCCACCATCTCTCCAGACTTTACGCAGAGGACAGAGGAAAGAACCATTTTTCAGCCATGGTGTGGTGGCCAGTAGCCAGGAGAGCTAATTACTGAAAAACCCGAGTTTGTCCCAAAATACAGGCCTAGAAAACTCACACTCATGACATAAAGTGTGTCTAAGTGACCAGGAGAAAATCAAATGTGGAGAGAGGTTTACACAGAGGAGAACTGGTTGTGGAAACCCAATTGGCTTTCCCCCTCTCCCTCTAAACATGATGCTTTCAGAACCAACTAGAAGAAACATGCCTGGCTAGGAATTCAAAAGGGTGAGGCGGGAGAGAGTGGGTTTGGAGACTGAACCCAAGACCAGGAAGCATGGAATCAACAGGTGATGTAGTGGACTTAATATTGGCTTCTCACCCACATGAGTGGAACCCAGGGGAGATCCCAGGGGTGCAGTCTTCCAACATGGACTGATGATTGCTGATCCCTGGAGGTGCATGATTTAAAGTCTCCAGACCGGGCTGGGGATGTGGCTCAAGCGGTAGCGCGCTCGCCTAGCGTGCGTGCGTCCCGGGTTCGATCCTCAGCACCACATACAAACGAAGATGTTGTGTCCGCCGAGAACTAAGAAAAAATAAATAAATATTAAAAAATTCTCTCTCTCTGTCCCCCCCTCTCTCTCACTCTCTCTTTAAAAAAAAAAAAATAAAGTCTCCAGACCAATTGGCATTCAGTGAAGAACCTAGAGACCCACCTAAATCTAAAGCCCACCTTCAGGAGTTCCACCTATGGGATTACCTCTCTCTCCCCAGCAATCCCACCTAACACTGCTGAGAAGGGAAGCTAAGAATCTTTTGAACTCCAGCAAACACAATTGAATGAAAACACAGACACAACATATCGGAATCTATGGGACACATTGAAAGCAGTTCTAAGAGGAAAATTCATTGCTTGGAGTTCATTCCTCAAAAAAAGAAAAAAAACAACAAATAAATGATCTCATACTTCATCTCAAAATCCTAGAAAAAGAAGAGCAAAACAATAGCAAAAGAAGTAGAAGGCAAGAAATAATTAAAATCAGAGCTGAAATTAATGAAATTGAAACAAAAGAAACAATTGAAAAAATTGACAAAACTAAAAGCTGGTTCTTTGAAAAAATAAGTAAAATTGACAGACCCTTAGCCATGCTAACGAAGAGAAGAAGATAACTCACATTTTAAAAGTTAAAAAGCATTAATGAACAAATTAAAGAAGACCTAAATAAACAAAGAGACATACCATGTTCATTAAATGGAAGAATTAATATTTTTATAATATGATTCTCCCAATTATATACATATTCCCCTCAGTCTCAATCAAATCTCAGCAGAATTTTTATAGAAATCAACAAGGTGATATCAAAAGTAAAATAAAATGGAAAACAGCTAGATAAGGCAGAATTATTTTTTAAAATAATGTATTTGTATTTTATTGCTTCTGCAAAAGAATTCTATTATCTTATAACTTCAAACAACACTAAGTTTTTATCTTAAAAGTCCAAATATCAAAAATATGCCATGTATATACTGAGTTAAAATTGATATGTTGTAAGAGGTGCACCCCTTTCTGGAAGGATGAGGGAAGAATCAATTTTCTTGTCATTTCCAGTTTCCAGAGACTTTCTTTTCCCCTTTGCTTGGCTTATGTCCAATAAGCCAAGCATTTTCAAAGTCAAAAACATTGAACTTCTATCTGACCCTTTTCCATAGTAACATAACTCTTTTGCTTTCTCTCCCTTCTTCTCTCTTTCTTTCCACACATTATCGAGATTTCACCCAGATGATCCAGAATACTCTCCATATTTCAAGATCAAAGTAATATCTCTAAAGTCCATTTTACCATTTAAAGTAATGCATTTCAGATTCCAAGAATGAGAACATAGACATCTTTAAGGAGGCCATTAGTTTGTCTACTACACTTAAGAACAAAGGTGGAGGACTCATACATCAGTAAACAAGACAGAGTATATTGATATAAGAATAAATACATACGTCAATTTTAAAAATAAAGGAATAAAAAGCCTATAAAAAACACAAAAACTGTGCTGGGGTTGTGGCTCAGCAGTAGAGCGCTTGCTTAGCACAATCGAGACCCTGGGTTTAATCTTCAGCACCACAGATAAATAAATAAAATAAAGGTATTATGTCCAAATACAGATAAAAATAACAAATATTAAAAAAAATCACAAAACCTACATTTAACAATTTCTTGAAAATTATGTAAGTTTCTCATTGCTCAAAAAACATAAATACCACTCTCCCTTATGTTGTATTGTTCAAAACTAAAAATGACCAATAAATAAAATTAATAAAATGAAACATTTCCTAGGTTCCTTTAAACATTTTGACAGCACTGAACTCAACTTGGAATGAATGGAAAGAAAAAGGGCTTTTAAGAGTGGGTTTAGTCTCTCCCACTTTTCTGCCAAATGATGACACAACTATTGGGACAGACTTTTCTGCCTTCTAACCTCCAGAACTGTGGGAAATAATTTTCTATTCTCTATGAATCTCATAATTTTACTGATAGAAATTAAAATTTTAAAATTGCAATATTTATATATTTACATATAATATATAAATATATAATATATATTATAATATATTATAATATATAATGGACATGATATATAATAGATATATTGTAAATATTATATATTTATATATCTATTACATATAATATATTTAAATATGTATTTATATATCTTACATATAACAGTACCTTTGAAACCGGAGTTGGAAGATGAAAATCCATGGCTTCTGCTGGTAGGTAGGATCTGTGCGCTCGGGGTGGGGAAGCCTCTGCAGCAGAGAGGAGTCCTAGCTCCTCATGGCCGGCCATTCCATCCAGTGCTGCAGCAGACCCCAGCAGATTCTCAACCATCTCTTCTTCTTTCGCAGTCTCTTGGAAGTGGAAGAATCATCTCCAGAAAACAAACCAGGCTGCAACTTTCGTGGAACTCGGGCGGAACTCAAGCAAATATCCAGCGCAACAATCTTCAAGGTCTGGGCAGCTTCTCTTCTCCAAAACAGCCTCCAAGGGTTTATATAGCACTTGGTCCAATGCTATTGGTCCAAAGTTATGCTAATTAGGACTTGAATGAAGTACCAATGCTATTGGCCCAAAGTTATGCTAATTGGGTAGGACACATACGAATGCCATTGGTCAGTCTTTTGTGAAATATTCATAGTAGATTCATTCATAAAAGCAGCCCCGAATTCCCACACTGGCAATGAATGAATGGGCTGGGAAGCAGCTTAATGGGAAAGTGGCAAAGCCCTTGCCTCCCATTCCCCAAGTTGTGCATTCGATCCCCGTTCTGAAAAGAAAAAGAAAACAAAATTACTGGTAAATTTTTGCTGGCAAAAAGGAAATAAACAAACTTTATAAATACATAAATCCTTATTCATAAACATACCTGCTCTGCATTCTGCAGGATCTGTCAAGTGACCCCTTAACCTTTACCTCTTCAAAACAATTTTCCCCTAAAGTTGAGAGTCATGGACGATGTCTTAGTCATCTCTCTTCTGCATCTATGCCAGAGGTGATGTGGATGTGTGGAACGTAATCTGGCTGAGGATCAAGGTCTCATTTGGGGCCAGCTTGGGAAGCATTGCTAGTGATATCACATAATAGCTACTTGTTAAAATTCAAATGCATGCATGAACAATTGCTATAGAACCAAAAGATGGTATGATTAAAGGTCAAGAAGCAGCAAATAGGGTTGGGGTTGTGACTCAGTGATAGAGCTCTTGTCTCGCACGCGTGAGACATTGGCTTTGATTCTCAGTACCAAATACAAACAAATGAATAAAATAAAGGTCCACAGACACCTGCCCAAGCTTAGGCCCTTCGCAGATGCACTGGAGCCAGGGCTCACTGTAGCCCAGTTTCATCCCACCAACAGCAAGATTCTCAGGCCCAGCCCAAGAATGCTTCCACTCACTTGCAGACACCTGCCAGAGCTCATGTACAGTCCAGATCTTCCCCCACCGACCTGCTCAGGAGGCCAGACACAGGGTAGGCCCATGTCCACCCCTCAACTGGGAGACCTGCACTGAGCTCTGGTCCGGCCCAGGACCACCTGTGCACACCAGCAGACACCCACTGGAGCTCAGGCTCTGCCCAGATCAGCCTCGTGAACCTGCATGGAGCCCGGGAAACGATAGGTCCAGGTCCATGCCTCACCAGAGCTGAGACTCAGACCAGGCCTGCCTCTGCCCACCGGCAGACTACTTCAGGAGCTCTGATCCAGTCCAGAGCCACCCTAAGGACCTGAGCCGGAGAAGGGGCCCAGGGTAGCCCGAGTCCATCCACTCACCCTGAGACTGTCCCCAGAGCTCAGGTTCTGCCCAGGACTGACTCCACCCTCCAGCAGCACCCTCCAGAGCTCAGGTTTGGACCAGGACAGACTGCCTACCAACAGACACTCCCTGGTGGCCAATCCCGGTCCATTTCAGCCTCAATGACCTGAGTGGCAGCTGAATCCCAGAGTAGGCCCTGCTGCTTCCCGCCACCAGCTGACCCCTGCTCTATCTCAGCATTCAACCAGAGAAGCCTCGCAGATGTGCACAGGAGCCTGGGCACAGGGTAGCCCTGGGAACATATGGCCACCACCAGACCCCCACCTGAGTTCAGGCTGAGCCAAGGACCAACTTGGCCCACAAGCAGACCCCTGCCAGAGCTCATACATGGTCCAAATTGGCCTCACTGACCTGCACTGGAACCCGGGCAAGGGGAGGTCCAGATCCATCCTGCCACCTGCAGAACCCCACCAGAGCTCCAGCTCTTCCCACATCCAACTCAAAGACCTGGCAGGAGACAAAGCTCAGGTCCAGGATAGCCCAAGTCCATTCAGTCACCAGGAGACTGCCACCAGAGCTAAGGCTCCACCCACGACTGACTCTGCCCACTGGTAGACAGTCCCTGAAGTTCAGTCCCAGCCCAGATAATCCTTGCTGACAGGCGTGGGAGCCAGGCCCAAGGTAGGACTGGGACCAACTGCCACAAGGACCACCTCCACCCACAGGCAGAACCCGGCTCAAGCTCATATGAGGCCCAGAACCATTGTGTTGACCAGCTCTGGAGCTCTGGAGCTCTGGAAAAGTAGGCCTTGTTCCATCCAGCCACCGACGCCCCCCCGGCCCCCCCCACCCAGTAGATCTCAGGCTCTGACCAGATAAGCCTTGGAGATGTGCATAGGAGCCTGAGCACAGGGTAGCCCTGGAAACATATGGCCACCACCAGACCTCCACCCGAGCTCAGGCTTGACCCACGACTGACTTCACCAATAGGCAAGAAACACCCTTTAGAGCTCAGAGCTCAGTCCAGCCCAGGTCCACCTCGAACACCTGCACCAGAGCCCAGGCAAGGATAGGCATGTTCCATTCCTCCACTGGCTGACCCCTGCTGGAGCTCAGGCTCAGCCAGGACTGCCTCCACCCACAGGCAGACCCCTGCAGGAGCTCATAAATGGCCCAGATCGCCCTGCTGACCTGCACAAGAGCCCGGTCAAGGGGAGGCCAAGCTGCATCAGCCACTTGCAGACCCCGACCAGAGATCCAACTCGACGACTTGGCAGGAGACAGAGCCAGACCCAGGGTAGCCAAATCCACCCAGGCACCAGGAGACTGGCACCCAAGCTCAGGCTCCGCCCACGACTGACTCCGCCCACTGTCAGACAGTCACCAAAGTTCAGCCCCAACCAAGATCAGTCTCGGTGACAGGCTCAACAGCCTGGCCCAAGGTAGGCCTGGGACCAACTGCCACAAGCAAGCCCCAAGCAGAGTTCATGCCAGACACAGGACCGCCTCTGCCCACAGGTAGACCACTGCTGGAGCTCATCCATGGCCTCGCAGACCTGCAGGGGAGCCCGGGCAAGGGGAGGCCTTGTTCCATCCCGCCACCTCAAAACCCCACCAGAACTGCAGCTCTGCCCAGATCCAACTCATATACCTGGCAGGAGACACAGCCTGAGCCCAGGATAGCCCAAGTCCATCCAGTCACCAGGAGCTCAGGCTCCGCCCATAACTGTCACCCGAGCTCAGACTCCGCCCACAACGGACTCCGCCCAATGAAAAACAGTTGCTCAAGTTCAGCCCCAGCCCAGATCAGCTTTGCTGATAGGCACAGGAGCCTGGCCCAAGGTAGGCCTGGGAACAAGGGCCACAAGCAGGCCCTGAGCAGAGCTCAGACCAGACACAGGACAGCCTCCGCCCACAGGCAGACCCCTGCCCCAGCTCATCTGCGACCCAGATATGCCTTGGTGATCCGCTCAGAAGCCCTGGAGTGAGCTCCGGAGTGTGTCTTCCTGTGGGCAGAGGCAATCTTGGGTGGATTCTAAGCTCCAGCCAGTGTATCCTGGTGGTGGGATGAACTCCTGCCTAACCTGTGCTGAGGCTCCCCTGCAAATCTGCATGGTTGACTGAGCTCCTGCTGGGGTCTGCGGTGGCGGGAAAGACAAGGGCTTACCCTGTGCTCCCGCTCCTGCTCAGGTCATAATACTGAGCCCCGGCAGTTGTCTGTCTGTGGCCAGAGGAGATCCTGGGCCATGCCTGAGTTCTGGCGGGAGTTCCAGTGGGCAGAGGCATTCCTGAGCTCCAGTGTGGTTGGCTGGTGGATGCAGGTTGTCCAGACCGAACCTGAGCTCTGGTGGGGGTCTCACAGAGGCTTTATGGACCTGGGGATACACTGTCCCCTGGCTCTCGGGCATGTGGGCAATGGAGATCTAGGCGGAACCTGAGATCCAGCAGGGGTCAGTTGGTGGAGCAACGGTTTTTCATTGGGCGGAGTCCGTTGTGGGCGGAGCCTGAGCTGGAACCAACTGCCATAAGCAGGCCCCAAGCAGAGTTCATGCCAGACACAGGACCGCCTCTGCCCACAGGTAGACCACTGCTTGAGCTTATTCATGGCCTCACAGACCTTCAGGGGAGCCCGGGCAAGGGGAGGCCTTGTTCCATCCCGCCACCTGCAGAACCCCACCAGAGCTGTAGCTCTGCCCAGATCCAACTCATATACCTGACAGGAGACACAGCCTGAGCCCAGGATAACCCAAGTCCATCCAGTCACCAGGAGCTCAGGCTCCGCCCATAACTGTCACCCGAGCTCAGACTCCGCCCACAACGGACTCCGCCCAATGAAAAACCGTTGCTCCACCAACTGACCCCTGCTGGATCTCAGGTTCCGCCTAGATCTCCATTGCCCACATGCCCGAGAGCCAGGGGACAGTGTATCCCCAGGTCCATAAAGCCTCTGTGAGACCCCCACCAGAGCTCAGGTTCGGTCTGGACAACCTGCATCCACCAGCCAACCACACTGGAGCTCAGGAATGCCTCTGCCCACTGGAACTCCCGCCAGAACTCAGGCATGGCCCAGGATCTCCTCTGGCCACAGACAGACAACTGCCGGAGCTCAGTATTATGACCTGAGCAGGAGCGGGAGCACAGGGTAAGCCCTTGTCTTTCCCGCCACCGCAGACCCCAGCAGGAGCTCAGTCAACCATGCAGATTTGCAGGGGAGCCTCAGCACAGGTTAGGCAGGAGTTCATCCCACCACCAGGATACACTGGCTGGAGCTTAGAATCCACCCAAGATTGCCTCTGCCCACAGGAAGACACACTCCGGAGCTCACTCCAGGGCTTCTGAGCGGATCACCAAGGCATATCTGGGTCGCAGATGAGCTGGGGCAGGGGTCTGCCTGTGGGCGGAGGCTGTCCTGTGTCTGGTCTGAGCTCTGCTCAGGGCCTGCTTGTGGCCCTTGTTCCCAGGCCTACCTTGGGCCAGGCTCCTGTGCCTATCAGCAAAGCTGATCTGGGCTGGGGCTGAACTTGAGCAACTGTTTTTCATTGGGCGGAGTCCGTTGTGGGCGGAGTCTGAGCTCGGGTGACAGTTATGGGCGGAGCCTGAGCTCCTGGTGACTGGATGGACTTGGGCTATCCTGGGCTCAGGCTGTGTCTCCTGCCAGGTATATGAGTTGGATCTGGGCAGAGCTGCAGTTCTGGTGGGGTTTTGAGGTGGCGGGATGGAACAAGGCCTCCCCTTGCCCGGGCTCCCCTGCAGGTCTGCGAGGCCATGGATGAGCTCCAGCAGTGGTCTACCTGTGGGCAGAGGCGGTCCTGTGTCTGGCATGAACTCTGCTTGGGGCTTGCTTGTGGCAGTTGGTCCCAGGCCTACCTTGGGCCAGGCTGTTGAGCCTGTCACCGAGACTGATCTTGGTTGGGGCTGAACTTTGGTGACTGTCTGACAGTGGGCGGAGTCAGTCGTGGGCGGAGCCTGAGCTTGGGTGCCAGTCTCCTGGTGCCTGGGTGGATTTGGCTACCCTGGGTCTGGCTCTGTCTCCTGCCAAGTCGTCGAGTTGGATCTCTGGTCGGGGTCTGCAAGTGGCTGATGCAGCTTGGCCTCCCCTTGACCGGGCTCTTGTGCAGGTCAGCAGGGCGATCTGGGCCATTTATGAGCTCCTGCAGGGGTCTGCCTGTGGGTGGAGGCAGTCCTGGCTGAGCCTGAGCTCCAGCAGGGGTCAGCCAGTGGAGGAATGGAACATGCCTATCCTTGCCTGGGCTCTGGTGCAGGTGTTCGAGGTGGACCTGGGCTGGACTGAGCTCTGAGCTCTAAAGGGTGTTTCTTGCCTATTGGTGAAGTCAGTCGTGGGTCAAGCCTGAGCTCGGGTGGAGGTCTGGTGGTGGCCATATGTTTCCAGGGCTACCCTGTGCTCAGGCTCCTATGCACATCTCCAAGGCTTATCTGGTCAGAGCCTGAGATCTACTGGGTGGGGGGGGCCGGGGGGCCGTTGGTGGCTGGATGGAACAAGGCCTACTTTTCCAGAGCTCCAGAGCTCCAGAGCTGGTCAACACAATGGTTCTGGGCCTCATATGAGCTTGAGCCGGGTTCTGCCTGTGGGTGGAGGTGGTCCTTGTGGCAGTTGGTCCCAGTCCTACCTTGGGCCTGGCTCCCATGCCTGTCAGCAAGGATTATCTGGGCTGGGACTGAACTTCAGGGACTGTCTACCAGTGGGCAGAGTCAGTCGTGGGTGGAGCCTTAGCTCTGGTGGCAGTCTCCTGGTGACTGAATGGACTTGGGCTATCCTGGACCTGAGCTTTGTCTCCTGCCAGGTCTTTGAGTTGGATGTGGGAAGAGCTGGAGCTCTGGTGGGGTTCTGCAGGTGGCAGGATGGATCTGGACCTCCCCTTGCCCGGGTTCCAGTGCAGGTCAGTGAGGCCAATTTGGACCATGTATGAGCTCTGGCAGGGGTCTGCTTGTGGGCCAAGTTGGTCCTTGGCTCAGCCTGAACTCAGGTGGGGGTCTGGTGGTGGCCATATGTTCCCAGGGCTACCCTGTGCCCAGGCTCCTGTGCACATCTGCGAGGCTTCTCTGGTTGAATGCTGAGATAGAGCAGGGGTCAGCTGGTGGCGGGAAGCAGCAGGGCCTACTCTGGGATTCAGCTGCCACTCAGGTCATTGAGGCTGAAATGGACCGGGATTGGCCACCAGGGAGTGTCTGTTGGTAGGCAGTCTGTCCTGGTCCAAACCTGAGCTCTGGAGGGTGCTGCTGGAGGGTGGAGTCAGTCCTGGGCAGAACCTGAGCTCTGGGGACAGTCTCAGGGTGAGTGGATGGACTCGGGCTACCCTGGGCCCCTTCTCCGGCTCAGGTCCTTAGGGTGGCTCTGGACTGGATCAGAGCTCCTGAAGTGGTCTGCCGGTGGGCAGAGGCAGGCCTGGTCTGAGTCTCAGCTCTGGTGAGGCATGGACCTGGACCTATCGTTTCCCGGGCTCCATGCAGGTTCACGAGGCTGATCTGGGCAGAGCCTGAGCTCCAGTGGGTGTCTGCTGGTGTGCACAGGTGGTCCTGGGCCGGACCAGAGCTCAGTGCAGGTCTCCCAGTTGAGGGGTGGACATGGGCCTACCCTGTGTCTGGCCTCCTGAGCAGGTCGGTGGGGGAAGATCTGGACTGTACATGAGCTCTGGCAGGTGTCTGCGAGTGGAAGCATTCTTGGGCTGGGCCTGAGAATCTTGCTGTTGGTGGGATGAAACTGGGCTACAGTGAGCCCTGGCTCCAGTGCATCTGCGAAGGGCCTAAGCTTGGGCAGGTGTCTGTGGACCTTTATTTTATTCATTTGTTTGTATTTGGTACTGAGAATCAAAGCCAATGTCTCACGCGTGCGAGACAAGAGCTCTATCACTGAGTCACAACCCCAACCCTATTTGCTGCTTCTTGACCTTTAATCATACCATCTTTTGGTTCTATAGCAATTGTTCATGCATGCATTTGAATTTTAACAAGTAGCTATTATGTGATATCACTAGCAATGCTTCCCAAGCTGGCCCCAAATGAGACCTTGATCCTCAGCCAGATTACGTTCCACACATCCACATCACCTCTGGCATAGATGCAGAAGAGAGATGACTAAGACATCGTCCATGACTCTCAACTTTAGGGGAAAATTGTTTTGAAGAGGTAAAGGTTAAGGGGTCACTTGACAGATCCTGCAGAATGCAGAGCAGGTATGTTTATGAATAAGGATTTATGTATTTATAAAGTTTGTTTATTTCCTTTTTGCCAGCAAAAATTTACCAGTAATTTTGTTTTCTTTTTCTTTTCAGAACGGGGATCGAATGCACAACTTGGGGAATGGGAGGCAAGGGCTTTGCCACTTTCCCATTAAGCTGCTTCCCAGCCCATTCATTCATTGCCAGTGTGGGAATTCGGGGCTGCTTTTATGAATGAATCTACTATGAATATTTCACAAAAGACTGACCAATGGCATTCGTATGTGTCCTACCCAATTAGCATAACTTTGGGCCAATAGCATTGGTACTTCATTCAAGTCCTAATTAGCATAACTTTGGACCAATAGCATTGGACCAAGTGCTATATAAACCCTTGGAGGCTGTTTTGGAGAAGAGAAGCTGCCCAGACCTTGAAGATTGTTGCGCTGGATATTTGCTTGAGTTCCGCCCGAGTTCCACGAAAGTTGCAGCCTGGTTTGTTTTCTGGAGATGATTCTTCCACTTCCAAGAGACTGCGAAAGAAGAAGAGATGGTTGAGAATCTGCTGGGGTCTGCTGCAGCACTGGATGGAATGGCCGGCCATGAGGAGCTAGGACTCCTCTCTGCTGCAGAGGCTTCCCCACCCCGAGCGCACAGATCCTACCTACCAGCAGAAGCCATGGATTTTCATCTTCCAACTCCGGTTTCAAAGGTACTGTTATATGTAAGATATATAAATACATATTTAAATATATTATATGTAATAGATATATAAATATATAATATTTACAATATATCTATTATATATCATGTCCATTATATATTATAATATATTATAATATATATTATATATTTATATATTATATGTAAATATATAAATATTGCAATTTTAAAATTTTAATTTCTATCAGTAAAATTATGAGATTCATAGAGAATAGAAAATTATTTCCCACAGTTCTGGAGGTTAGAAGGCAGAAAAGTCTGTCCCAATAGTTGTGTCATCATTTGGCAGAAAAGTGGGAGAGACTAAACCCACTCTTAAAAGCCCTTTTTCTTTCCATTCATTCCAAGTTGAGTTCAGTGCTGTCAAAATGTTTAAAGGAACCTAGGAAATGTTTCATTTTATTAATTTTATTTATTGGTCATTTTTAGTTATAAAATACGTATTTTTAAAAAAAATTTTAAGTAGTAAATGAACCCTTATATTATTTTATTTATATTTGGTACTGAGAATTAAACCCAGTGCCTCACACATGCTAGGCAAGTGCTCTGCCTCTGAGCCACAACCCTGGCCCATAAAATTCATTTTGATATAGTCCATATTTGTATAATTAGACCTTATCTATTTAGAGTTGCATTCTTAGGATGTACATGGTGGTGGGATTCACTGTTTTGTTTACACGTATATACATGGGAGAGCTTCATCAGAGTCTTTCCACTGTCTTTCCTTTGTTTATGCCCCCTCCTTTCCCTCCATTCCCCATTGTCTAATCTACTGCACTTCTGTTCCCATCATCCTCCTGTTGTGGGTTAGCTTCCACATATCAGATAAAATATTTGCACTTTGTTTTTTGTAAATTGGCTTAGCTTCAGTTATCATGATTGTCTCCAGGTGGATCCATTTATGGGCAGATATTGTAGTCATATTTTTTTCTGCAAATTGATATGTTTTTTAATCTACTTTTAAAAAATTTGTTCTAATTCTACATGACAATAGAATGAACTTTGACATATCATACATAAATGTAGGATGATCCCTCATGCTTCTGGTTGTGCAAGAAATAGCATTACACCAGTCATGTATTTGTATATGTAGTTTGGATGATAATGTCTAATTCATTCTACTATCCATTCTACCCACTATACCCCTTCCTCTCTCTTTACTCCTCAATGCAATCTAAGCAAGTATATTCTTCTCTACCTGCTCCTGCGCCCTTCCTGTGACTAGCATAAGCATATCAGGGAAAACTTGTAACCTTTGGTTTTTTGAGATGGGATTATCACTTAGCATGATAAACTCCATCCATTTACCAGCAAATGTCATGATTTCATTCTTCTTAAAGGCTGAGTTGTATTCCATCATATATATATATATATATATATATATAAAATTGGGGTTTTGTGTGTATGTATATATATGTATATATACACATATGTATATATATACATATACATATATATACACAATACACACATATGTGTATATATATATATATATATATATATATATATATATATATATACTCATACACACCACATTTTCTTTATTCGTTTATCTGTTGAAAGACACCTAGGTTAGCTCCATAGTTCAGCTGTTATGAGTTGAGCTGCTGTAAACATAAACATGTCATTGTAATATGCTGATTTAAAATTCTTTGGTTATAAAATGAGGAAAGGAATAGCTGTGTCAAATGTAAGTTCCATTTGACGTTTTCTGAGGAACTTCCATACTGCTTTCCACAATGGTTGCACCAATTTGCAGTTCCAGAAGCAATGTGTGCATGCACCCTTTCCCCACATCCTTGCCAACATATTCTTACTTGATGATTGTATTCTGGATAATCATGTTTTTGACTTGGGTGAGATGAAATCTTGGAGTAGTTTTGATTTGCTTTCCTCTAATGACTAAACTTTGAACATTTTTTCATGTATTTTTTGCTTCTTCTGTGAAGTGTCTGTTCACTTCCTTAGCCCATTTATTCATTTAGTTATTTGTTTGTTTTTTTTTTTTTTGGTGTTATGTTCTTTGAGTTCTGCACATTACCTGGAGATTAATGCTCTGAGGTACATGTGGTGAAGATTTTCTTCCATTCTGTAGGCTCTCTTTTCACATTATTGATTGTTTCCTTTGCTGAGAAGATGCTTTTTAATTTGAATCCATCTTGTTATTGATTCTTGAATTTACTTCTTGGAATGTAGGAGTCCCCTTAAGGAAGTCAGATCTTAGGCTGACATAGTGAAGATTTGGCCCTACTTTTTCGTCTGTTAAGCACAGGGTCTCTGTTCTAGTTTCTAAGTTTTGACCCATTTTCAGTTGAGATTTCTGCAGAGTGAGAGGGAGGGCTTTACTTTCATTTTATTTTATGTGGCTTTCCGATTTTTGCCCTGTACCATTTGTTGAATAGTCTTTTTTTTTTTCTTTCATGAATGTTTTTGGTGCCTTTGTCTAGTATGAGATAACTGTGTTTTTGTGAATTTGTCTCTGTGTCTTCGATTCTGTGCCATTCATTGGTCTATGTATCATTTTGATGACGATACAATGCTGTTTTTGTTACTGTGGCTCTGTATAGTACAATTTAAGCCCTACTATTATGATGTGTCTTACTTCACTCTTCTTGCTAAAGATGGCTTTGGATATTCTGTGTCTCTTATTTTTCTACATGAATATCATGATTGTTTTTTCTAGTTCTGTGAAGAATTGTCTTTGGGATTTTCATATGAATTGCATTAAAATTTATGACCAAGCACAAATTCGTTAAAACTATGAAAAAGAATCCCAGCTCACCATGGACCTGACAGCTGTCTGATCACTGGTGTCTGTTGACCCAGCCACTATCTCCTGCACACTTGGTGGTGAAGCTGAGGTTACTCTTTGCATTTTGGTGTTAAGGGTGTCTCAGAGTTGAGTCTACTCTGCATGTTGGTGCTGAGGTCTGGGTTCAGGCACACTTGGCCACCACACAGCCTGGGATACTTTGCTGGATTTTCTAAACTTTTTTGTGTCTGAAAATTTCTTTGGGTCCTTTAATCACTTTGCTTGATTAACTTCTGTGTGTTAGGCACTATACTCTGTGTGGAGTACAGAGTGAATAGGCCAAGTCCATGCTTCCATGAAACTTAATGAAGTTATTATAATAATTATAGCATCCATATCTACCTCAATGTTACTGTGAAACTTAGAAGACAGTATGTCTGTTAATAACTGCAGTGCTGAGGACTGTAATATTACTGAGGAAATTCACAGAAGATTCATCAGGCATCACCTTGTTTTTGTCTGGAAAGTCTGAGTAATGTAAAGTTGTTGGTTTTTCTATAATAAAAACAGGCATTTAACACAGTTCATATCTGAAGTCTGGGAACTTCAGGAATGCCTGTGGGTTGCCTGTCTCTAGGTCAGACACACAGTCCTGTACTTACTCAATACAGGTTTGGAGACCCTTGAAGCCTCTTCTATAACCATGAGAGCTAGTGCTTCCTAGTCTGCAGGCCAAGTCCAAGTCTCCAGGTCACATAGATGACACATCCCTATGGTGCTGACTTCCCCCCAATGAGTTCATCTCCTGCTTCACATACTCACTGGCCACCATTAGCTGGATGGGCCCTGTCCCATTGTGGGAATTTTATAGCCTGTGCATTCATTATCCAGAGCTTTCAGAGAGGGGCCTGGCCTTTCCTAATCACCAGAACAATCTCTGTGTCATCTGCACATGGTCCTGTTTTTACTGGCTCTAAGTGTGCTTTGTGCAGTTGGTGGTGTACTGCAAGCTCATACCACATTCATTTTGTGTCCTCTTCCTTATACTTAACGGGGTGCTGGGATTTGGTCTGAAAAATGACCCTAAACTTCATGACCATACCGTTAAGAAAACCTAGGGTTTGGAGGCGATGATAGTATGGAGAGAAACCAATTCCTCCTAGGGAAACACATGCACAATCAAATGTCATTTCAGTAAAATGACATCTTGCACACCAAAATCAAGCAATTCTGGATGGATTTAAGAGTGTTAAAAAATGTGGGGAAAACAGAACTAGAAGATAAAATTAGATAGTTTCTCAATTTCTGCTTGGGAGCCGGTTCTCACTGTCAGATCACATTTTGCTTAAGCTGGGGATCATGAATATCACATGAAGTGAGACATGTAGAAACAAATCTCCAGTTACTTGTCTTGTTGTGACACAGAACATTTCCTTAGTCTTTTATGAGGCAAAAATCACACATTTCCTTTAAATATTGCTCCTAATGTATGCTGTACTAGGGCTGTTCTGCCTCAGCCATTGAAAACCTGGGCTTTGTGCAGAGGGATCCTGATTCTTAGAAGAAGTCTAAGCAGCAGAGAGAGACACTTATAAAATCATTTGTCAGAACAGGACTCCACTGTGACTATAAATGTTGAGTAATCACGTCTGTTTCTGTGTTTTTAGTATCATGCTGCCTCTCCACCTGGTGGTCTTTAACTGATAAGCTGTCTCTTGACATTGGCCTGCTTGAGGACACCACAGGAGAGGACTTGGGGGTGCTGGAGGGCCTGGCTGGGGTTGGGTTGGACAGTTGTGTGAGACACCATGGAAGATGCATTAGACCAATGTCTGAGTGTAGATCAATGACACCACAAGGCAGATGATTATTTTTCTTGTTTATTGATGAATCATAAGCTAATGTGAAGCAGTGGTTGGAAAATAGTGGGTACAGTATAAATGCTTGTGTGAGTGAATGCAAAACTACCTAAAAGTCTGAAATGTGGATCTGGTGAATAAAATAAGGAATTCTGCCAGGTGACCAGCAAGTCAGAGTGACTGTGTGAGGAAAGCATCATGAGGCATGGGCTACATATTGACTCTAAGGATGCTTCAGAAATATTATTGGATTACTCCTTCATTCACTCATGCAAAATTAACTTTTTTGAATGTATACAGGGATTTTGTAATTGCAAAGACATGAGATAAAGTAGAAAAAAGAATGGAAGAAATTTGTTCCTTGGAGCTGGGAAAACCAGGACAGCTGCCCCTGAAGGACAGGAGATTTTCTACCTCAGGGGCAAGTCTTCTGGGATAAAGGTCAAGGCAAGGTGTGGATCCCCATCTGAGCTACTCTTTTCCTTGGCTCTGAGTGTACATTTAATACATGGAAAATGAAATCCCTTTATCTGTAAAAATAAGATAACTGGTTCTCAGGTTTTTTTTTTAATTACTTGCTCATGACAATACAATGATCTTGACATATCATACATTTGAATCAAATGGGGTATAATTTCTCATTTTTCCAAGTGTACAGGTTGCAGAATCACATTGGTTATACAGCCATGTATATACATACAGCAATACTAGTGTCTATTTTATTCTGCTGCCCTTCCTGTCCCGCCTTCCCCACCCCTCCCCTCTCATCACCTGTCTCTACCCAATCTAATGTGACAAATTTCTTTTTGTTTCTCACATAATCATACATGTATTTTGTATAATGATGAGGGTCTCCTTCCATCTTCCATGCAATTCCCCTTCTCCCTCCCACTCCCTCCCACCTCTTTTCCCTATTTAGTGGTAATCTTCTTCTCATGCTCTTCCTCCCTACCCCATTTTGAGTCACCCCCCTTATATCAGAGAAGACATTTGGCATTTGTTTGTTAGGGATTGGCTAACTTCGGTTAGCATAATCTGCTCTAATGCCATCCATTTTCCTGCAAATGCCATGGTCTTGTTATTTTTCGTGCTGCGTAATATTCCATTGTGTATAAATGCCACATTTTTTAAAATCTATTCATCTATTGAAGGGCACCTAGGTTGGTTCCACAGTCTAGCTATCGTGAACTGTGCTGCTATAAACAGTGATGTGGCTGTGTCCCTGTACTATGCTCTTTTTATGTCTTTTCGGTATAGTCCGAGAAGGGGAATAGCTGGGTCAAATGGTGGTTCCATTCCCAGTTTTCCATGGAATATCCATACTGCTTTCCAAATTGGCTGCACCAATTTTCAGTCCCATCAGCAATGTAAGAGTGTACCTTTTCCCCCGCATCCTCGCCAGCACTTGTTGTTGCTTGACTTCATAATGGCTGTCATTCTTACTGGAGTGAGATAGTATCTTAGAGTAGTTTTAATTTGCATTTCTCTGATTTCTCAAGAAGGTGAGCATTTTTTCCTGTATTTGTTGATTGCATATTCTCCTCTGAAAAGTGTCTGTATACGTCCTTGGCCATTTGTAGCAGAAAATATTACACTTTCTCTTTTCCCAAAGCAGCAGGTTTCTGGGCTCACCAATCAACTAACAATGTGAGTTTGGGGAGGAGACAGCTGCATTCATCACTGGGATCAGTTCCCTCACTCCAAGGGCAGGTGGTACAGACTCCCCAGGCCCCACCCTGTAGCAACTGAAGCTGCAGGCAGCCTTCCTGCCAAGAGCACCTTCACAGTGACTGATCTGGTGACACAGGGGACTTGAAGACGTTCCTGGGGTCTAGACTGCAGTGACCCTGGACCAGGTAAATGCTTCCTGTGCCTGCATTACCTGCTGGGCCGCGGCCAGGCACCCTCAGCTAGTGGGAGAACAGAAACAAAGTTTCAGGCACCTGCCAGGACAAGAAGGCAAGCCAGAGGAACTGGAATTCTAATGGCTGCAAAGCAGATCTCCCTGACATCTCCCTGCATATTGCTGTTTTGCCCCAGGGGTGACCAATATCAACCTAAGGTGAAAGAGGTTGTTATTGTCTGGTTGTGCAACAAAGGAAGGAGAAGCACAGGCCTGACCTTGCATCTCCTATTTCTTTCTTTTAAAATAATTCTCTTGTGCTGCAGGGGATGGAATCTAGGGCCTCACAAATGCCAAGCAAGTGCTCTGCCCCTGAGCTCCACCCTGGTGCCATCTTCTCTTTCTTTACGCTTCATTCAGTTGTCAACAGCTGTGCTGGTTCTTACTTCCAGTGCATCCAGAACCTGGCCTCCACTCCATGCCTCCATTGCTCTGGCCTCCCTGGTCAAGCTGTGGTCTTTCTTGGTTGCTGGGATGACCCCAGGTGGGCTCCTGGCTTCTCCCACCTGTAGACTTCTATCTGTAGGAAAAGATCATGGAGGGTATACTTCCAATCCTTTCCTTTTTAAATGAAGCACTGCCACTACTAAAGTTTGAATCTGGAATGACCCCTACGGGCGCGGGTGGGAAAGCCTTGGTCACAGCCACAGGTGCTATTGGGAGGAGGCGGGACCTTTGGGGAGAAGGCTAGTGAAGGGTTTTCTGTTAGGTGCCTGATTTCAGGGGGCTGAGGAGCCTTGGCCTCTTATTCCCACTCTGTGCTTCCCAGTCACCATGAAGTGAGTCACTTGCCACCATGCACTGTCAGGGTGCTATGTGGTTCACCCCAGGTCCAAGAACAGCATGCAAACAACAATAAGTGTTGGTGAGGATGTTACCTCTAAAAGTGTTTCTATGGTTCCATGGTGCGTAAGTGTAAGCTAATTTTGAATAGTTATCTATCAAAAGGAAGAACAATTCTTTGTTGCAGCTTTTAGGAATCCTATTTTTTGGAAGACAAACATTCCTATGACTAACTGTGATTTTATACAAAATGATCCTCAATATAAACCAACAGTACAGCTAATTCATCAATAGAAAAATAAATAGAAAAATAAATTTTTCTCCAGCACACTAGGCATGTGCCTTACCACTGGGCTGTGTCTCCAGCTCTCAACTTCAGTTTTCTATGTATCATTATTTACACTGTAGGTCTTTCCTAAAATACAGGTCCCAGAACTATTTATCATTGAGAAATTCCTTGTTCACACCTTTCACAATGCTTTGACTTCACACTTCACAAGATAGTCATTTTGCTTACTATATTCAAACCAGTGTTGATAATAGTTCAGTTACTGCCCACTTCATTTTGCTCTGAATCAAAAATAGGGGAAATCATATAAAGTATTTATAGTCCTCAAGTATATTTTTTTCTAAAATAACTTGTGAAAACTCAGAGATGCTACTCATCCTTTAATCTTGTATTTGTTGTGTTATTATCCAATTAGGTTTGGTGCGAGGATGTCTCCACACTTGAGTCCTCAGGTTACAAACTCCACCTAGGTTAGTGCTCACACTACTTGAAAGTCTAGAGTGGAGGACACTAAAGTAACACAGCCAAGTCTCAGCCCAGGGCAGCGACTGAGCCATCAACTTCAGAGTCCTGGGACTCAAGCTCTTTGCAACCCATGAGGCTCCTGTTCACAGGGGCTGTCTTGCCACACAGGGAACCCAAGTTCTTTGAAGCTGTTCCAGTCCCAGGCTGCCAAGTCAGTGGGTCCTTGTTTCTTCTTTGCCTTCCTTTTTTTTTTTTTTTTTTTTTTTTGGTGGTGGGGGCTTCCAGGGATTAAACTCAGAGACACTCAGCCACTGAGCCACATCCCCAGCTCTATTTTATATTTTATTCATAGACAGGGTCTCTCTGAGTTGCTTAGCACCTCACTGTTGATGCTGGCATGAACTTGTGCTACTGGGATTACAGGTGTACGCCACTCGGCCACTCGGCCATTTTCTTGCTTAAATGAACTCTGCAAAATTTAACTGGTTTAAGGGTTTTCCTTTAACCATCAAGTATGGCACGGAAACTAAAAGTTTATTGTCATGTAGTTATAAGTCGGTGATATTTATGTATAGGACCTATTCACATATAAATTTTAAGATAAAATGGTATTTTATTCTAATACATGTGAAACATATTATGCTTTTTCAGATTTTGCCTATAAAACTCTTAATAAAAATTTGAGCATAAATGAAAGTAAATGTATAATCTAACCAGCAACTAGCACTGGCTTCATTAAAGAAGGTTCGAACTCTGAGCAAAATGCTAGGGAGTTTTAAATTAAAGAGGCAACACTCTAATTACCTTTAAAACCAGCTCCAGAATGGCTTCTCCTAGCTCCAACCCCCAGCCACCTAATGCAGTAGCGAGGTTTACTGAAGAGGCTAGCACATGCGAGAGAACACACCAGGGAGTGGACTTTTATTGGGGAACAAAAAATTCTGAGGAAAATTCTATCCAATGAAGGTTAAGGGGGGCAGTATCCCAAGATCAGGACAAGATTGGGTCTTTGGGGCAGTGTCCAGATACGCCTCTGCGAGGACAAGCCCTAGGACCTGGAGAAGGGTGGGGAAAGCTCTGACACAGCTGTGTCTGAGTGCCTCTCACCCAGCCAGGGAGGTAACTCAAATCACATGCGAGGATGGCCACCCACAATATAATGTTTGGCATATATACATATATGCAAAATAAGCTTCAGGGAAATAAAAATTGGCATGCAATCTAATTCACATATCTAAGATAGAAATCACACTATGTGTTGTGACAAATTTTGAGGAGAAAAATGACCAGAACATAATTAAATACATTAAAACAATGTTCTGAAGGTTTTTGAGTTTTCAAGTCCCTTTTCCTCATTTTGGCACAGAGAGAACAGCATTTCTGCCAAGGAACTGGTAGAAATGAAGCAGAGTTCAGTGCACAAAGTTGGAGGCATGGTCTCCTCCCAGAGACCAGCAGGTGTAGGGTTCAGAGGGAGTCGGCCCTCCTGTAGCTCCAGGGTGTACTCTGAGCACCATCCTAGGAATGAGGATCCCCTCTGGATCTTCAGGAGGTTCATATGGGAGGTCAGACTACAGGGGCTCAGTCATTGGCTGTCCCCTCCTCCCTGTCCCAGCCCAGACCCCTGCCCCTGACATAAAGGAATCACATCAGAAAACCCAATACAGTCCTCCCACCAGAGGAAATGAGGTCCAGGGGTCAGGGATCAGACCCATACATCCAATAACTGTTTGCTCCATGATGGATTAGGATAAAATATGCTGCTGTGTCCCCCCACCCATGGCATCGTGGGAAGGGTCCCATGTGACAGCCCCCTGGAGTGATGCACTTGAGGAGGCTAGGCCGTCCATTTTTATTTCAGTGGCCCTGGGTCATCAGACAGTATAGATGGACATGTGCTTGGTCAGAGTAGGCAACTAGGGTGCCAGAGGGCAGAGGGGCTGATATGTCATGTGGACACAGGGGGTGGGCGTGAGGACTAATTGAGTTGTGTCCCACCCAGGGCCTGAGGTCCAGAGACACCCCCACTTCTGGAAGCACAGGCTGCACCTGGAGCTGCAGGGTGAGCACTCTACAGTGAGCTGGGAAGGTGGAGAGAGAGTGATGAGACAGAAGTGGGCCAGAAGCACTGGACCAAGGGCTCACCTTTTCCCTGTCTCCTGGAGCTCCCTTGGCTTGCCTGACTGGGGACAAAATGGCTCTGCCTTAGGAGAGTGGACATAGAATCACTTGTCATGGCTTGAGGGATGTCAAACACCCTCACAAGTCTACCTACTGCTTGTTGACCCCCTCAGGTGGCCAGGCTATGTCCTCCTGATTGTCCAGTTCCCACCTTAGGCAGGAATATGTCTTCACCTGCAGCGCCCCAGAATGGTGGGCCAGCTCAGACTCAGCCATCAGAACCTTGTCCCATAGGCCTAGGGTGGGATCCCTGCACCTGGAGGTCCCAGCCCTGGCTCTCCATTTTGTGCCAGGCAAGCAGCCATCTCTAAAACCTTCCTCCTGGGACAGTGGGTTCATGACCCTCTGTAGCAGGGCACTGAGACAGCTGAGCTACCTGCCTGCCACAGGCTTAGTGAGTGCCTGCTCCTGCATCTCAAGCAGTAGGTGAAAGGCCACATTGCATACAGCTGCATGCGCGCCCACACATATGTGCCTGGAACTCCGACCTGTCCTTCTTCCCCTGGGGAATTGGGTCTCAGGACTGGAGGATTCAGCATGCAACTCCATGAAGTTGCCCTGACATCCCTGCCTTCACGTTGACCATCCCTGCAAGCCCTGGGGGCCCTAAGCTCCACAAAGACGACCACACTGCCCCCCCTGTCCTGGCCCTCAAGCCCTGGCCTCACTGCACCATGAGGGCACCCTGGGGGCAAGGCCTAGGGCAATAGGGTCCACCCCCACACATTGTGGCAAGCCCTCGGCAGCCCCACCCCCTCGCGGTTTAGCTCTCCTGGGCTCAGATGCTCAGAAGCTCTACTTGTGGATGATCCACGTGCTCCAGTGGGATGGCGGTTGATGTGTATTGTGGCCAAGGGCCCATGGCCAACTGCCCAGCACACGGTGGCCCCAAACTTGCTGAACAGGGACTTGGAGCTCCTTCTGGCTTGGACAAGGTATAATCCTGATCCGAGGTTCCCAGTTTAGAAGCTGGGCCCCATGTTAGGTGTCCATTGTCCACCCTGCATTCCTATTGACCACCTTGTCTACGGTGCAGCGGTGCAGCCCTCATCTCCATTCCTTTGGGGACATTTGGGGACTCAGCGCTGGACCACCATGGCCATGCTGCAGGACATGGTAGCTGCAGAGGCTTCAGAATCCCCACACTGAACTCCAGGTAGAAAAGGTGCCCAGGTGGGCAAGGTGGGGTGAGGTTGGCACTGGAGGTCAGGCCTGGGGAACCAGGAAGGGTGCTATGTGGCTAGCTGGCCCCCTCCCATTGTGGTCAGAGCTGGTGCAGAGGTGAAGGGCATATGGAGAAGTAGGGCCACCTCTCCAGTGCAACCCAGCACAGGGCAGAACCTCTACGGCCCCAGGCATCCCTAGCCAAGTCACCAAGGGAGTGACAGGTGGGCTGAGCCCAGGGCAGCTTGAACAGTACCTATTCATGGAATCTGGTTAAAGTCTCTGGTTACTTGGTCATGTCATCTGTCCAGTGTTTCACACTATACCTGGTCAGAAATATGTGGCTAATGCCTGTTTAATGTAACATGGTTATCTAATTATTGTCTCTGTTTACTGTACCTGGTCACTGCAATTGTCTAAGTGGTTACTCTACCTGGTCACAGTATCTGGGTAATGTCTCTTATTGTAATAGATCCCAGTATGTAGGCATTATCTTTGTTTACTGTACCTGGTCGTGATACCTGGCTAATGTCTCTGGTTACTATATCTGATCATAATATCTGGATGTTGTTCCCTTTACATGATCACAGTATCAAATGTCTCTTGTTAGTGAATCTGATCACAATATGTGGCCAATGCCAATTGGAACAATATCTGGTCATCTCTCTGGGTATTGTCTCTAGTACTCTATTTGGTCATGACATCTGGCTGGTGTCTCAGTTTGCTGTACCTGGTCAGGTATCTGCATAAAAGACTCTGGTTATAGTATCTAGTCACAGTATATGGGTAGTATTTTGTTTATTTTTATTTGTCTCTCAGCTTATTGTACCTTGTCCCAGTGTCTAAATATTGTTTCTGTTTACTGTATGTGGCCACAGTGTCTGGCTTTGTAATTGGTCATAGTATTTGACTAAACCTCTCTGGTTACCTAGCATTCCTTGTCGTGGTATCTGTGTATTGTCTCTGTTTACTGTGTCTTGTCAGAGTACCTGGCTGTTTCTGGTTATTGTACCTGGACCCTACGTGGCTAAGGTCTATGGTTATTGTACTGGGTCATGGTATGTGACTCATGACTCTGGTTACTGTACCTGGTCAGGTATCAGGGTCTCTGCTTGATGTACCTGCGAATGTCTCAGATTTCTGTACCTCTTGGCCATACTTGGGTATTGTCTCAGTTTACTGTACCTGGTCACAATATCTGGTTTAATTCTCTGGTTATTGTATCTTGTCATAGTAGTTGATAAAGTGTCTGATTTCTCTGGTCACAGTATCTGGGTAATGAGTCTTTTTACTGTGTCTGGTCTTGGTATCTGGCCAAAGTCCTGGTTACTATACTGAGTCATGGTATCTTGGTATTATCTTGTTGTGTGTACTCTACTTAGGCTTGGTATCTGGTTAATGTCTCTGGTTACTGGCCACAGTATCTGGCTAATGTCTGTGGCTCGGGAACCTGGCCAGAGTAAGTGTATAATTTCTCTGGTTTATGTACTTGGTCATCGAATCGGGCTAAATAGTCTCTGGTTATCATACTTCTCACAGGAGTTGCTCATGGCTCTGGTTTCTGTGCTTGTTTCTATATCTGGCTAATGTCTCTGGTTCCTGTACCTGGTCATCTTATGTGTTACTATACCTAGTCATGGTATTTGCCTAATGACTCTGCTTATTGTAACTGGTCACAATATCTGCTTTGTTTTTTCTTTCTCCCTCTATTTATTGAACCTGGTCATGGTTTTCGGCTTATATTTCTTGTTATTGAACCTGGTTATGGTAACTAGCTAATTTTTCTGGTTTCCGTACCTCCTCATGGTAAGTGTTTAATTTCTCTTGTTATAGTATCTGGCCACTGTATCTAACTAATGTCTCTGGTTACTATAACTGATCACAATGTCTGGGAAATGTCTCTTGATTACTGTACCCAAGTCATAGTATTTGAATATTTTCTCTGGTTACTGTAGATGGTCACATTGTCTGGCTTATATCTCCTGTTCTTATACCCAGTCATGGATCTGGGTAATGTGTCTAGTTAGTGTATCTTGTCAAAGTATATGATTAATGTCTGGTGACTGTGTCTGATCACAGTAACTGGACATTTTTCTCTATGCTGTACTTATTCAAGATGTCTGACCCTTTTCTCCGCATACTATACCTGGTCATGGTATCTGGCCAATATCTCTGGTGACAGTAGCTGTACACTGTATCTGGGTAATGTCTGTGTTTTCTGTGACTGGTCAAAGTTCTAGCTAATGTTTCTGGTTAATGCCTCTGCTTTTTGTAACAGGTTGAAGTATGATGTATTGTCTCTACTTACTGTTCCTACTGACAGAATCTGTTTACTGTACCCAGTAACAGTTTCTGTCTCTGGTTACTATGTCTGGTCACCATACCTTGCTAATGTTTCAGATTACTATATCTGGTCATAGTATCTGGCTAATGTCTCTGTAGGCTGGACCTTTTCATGGTATCTGGCTAATGACACTGGTTACTCTACTTGGATACAGTCTGGGTAATGAAGATTTATTTTACTGGTTCTCCATGTCTTCCTAAAGTCTCAGCTACTGAATATGGTTGCAGTATCTTGCTAATGTCTCTAGATAATCTATTATCTATTCATGGCATCTTATTAATATTTCTGCTTATTGTAGCTCCACATGTAATCTAGTTATCATCACTAGTTACTGTACCTGGACATGGTATCTGGACAATGCCTCTTATTATTGTAACAGGTTGAGGTATGAGGTATTGTCTTTTCTTACTATTCCTGGCCACAGAATCTCCGTTTAATTTAGAGCATCAGGTTGTTGTGTCTATTTAGTGCACCTGTATCTGGTATTAGAGTGATGTCTCTGTTTACTGTATCAGGGCAAAATATTAGGCTTATGTCTTTGGTTATTGTGCTGGGACATGGTATCTGATATTATCTCTGGTTACTCAACTTGGTCATGGTATCTGGCTGATATGTCTGGTTACAATACCTGGACAAGATATCTGGCTAATGTCTCTGGATGCTGTACCTGGGCATGGTATCTGGATATTGTCTCTGTTTAGTGTACCTAGGCAAGGTGTCTCCATATTTTTTCTGTCATGGTATTTGAATCTGTTTAATGTCTCTAGTTGCTATGCTTGGTCATGGTATCTAGATAATGTCTCTGATTATTGTATCTTGTCACAGTATATGGCTCATGGTATTGTTTTGTGTACTATACGTGACCAAAATGTCTGGATTCTGTTTCTGTATATTGTACCTGGTCACTATACCTAGCTAATGACTCTGGTTACTGTATCTAGTCATGGTATTTGATTAATGTCTATGGTTATTGTCCCTGGTCACAATCTCTGGTTAATACCTTTGATTCTTGTAACTCATTGAGGTATGAGGTATTGTCTCTGCTTACTGTTCCTAACCGCAAAATCTGGCTAAGGTCTCTGTTTACTATACCTAGTCATAGAGTTAGGATATTGTCTCTGTTTACCATAACTGGTCATGGTATCTGGCTAATGTCTCTGATTATTGTATCTGGTCCCAGTATTGGATTCCTGCTTACTCTATCCAGTCAAATATTTGGGTATTATTGCTTGTACCTTGTACATTGTCACAGTGTCTGGAAAATGTCTCTGCTTACTGTACTGGGTCACAGTATCTGAATATGGTCTCTGTTTACTGTAACTGGTCACAGTACCTGGCTGATGTCTATAGTTATTGAATGCCATCAGGGTATCTGGCTAATGCTTCCTGTTGCTATTCCTTATCACAGTATCCGGCTTCTGTGTCTAATTGCCATACTAATGCATGTGGTCATTGTATCTGCTATTGTCTGTCATCCCAAACCTGATCAATAAATTTGCATATTACCTCTGGTTATAGAGACTGGTTTCCATATGAGGCTAATGTCTCTCTTAACTGTATCTAGGCACAGTATCTGAGCATTACCTACCTGGTCACTAAATCAGGCCTGGTTACTATATCTATTTATAGCATCTAGCTATTGTCTTGTTTACTTTACCTGGTCACATTAGTAGGCTAATATCTCTGTTGATTTTATTCAGGCATAGTATCTGGACATTGCTTCTCCCTGGTCATTGTATCAGGCCTGGATATGGGATCTGTTCACTACATCTGGCTATGTCTCTGGTTACTTGAACTGGTTATAGTAGGGGGCTAATGTATCCCGAGATTGTATCTGGTTACTGTCTCTGGGTTCCATCTCTATATACTGTTCTTGGTAATGGTATGTGACAAAGGTCTCTGGGTACAGCACCTGGTCAGGTTATCTGACTAATACCTTTGGTTACTGTACCTGGTCATACAGTCTGGGTAATGTCCGATTTGGGTACCTCTCCATGGTTTATGGCTATTATCTGTGGTTCCTGCACCCAGTTACAGTAAAAGGCTTTGGGCTATAGTGGATGTATCTGGATACAATATCAGGCAATTGTCTCTGAATGGTGTACTTATTCGTGGTATATGACTCATGTGTCTAATTTCTATATCTGGTCACAGTATCTGGATATTGTCACTGGTTACTGAACTTGGTACCTAGCTAAAGTCTTTGGATACTGTACCTACTCATGGTATCTTGTATTTTCTCTATATACTATACCTGATTATGGTACCTGGTTAATGTATCTCGTTACTGTAGTTGGTCACAGTATCTGCATAATGAATCTCTTAAGTGTACCTAGTATCTTGCTAATGTCTCTGGTTACCATACCTGGCCACAGTAATTGCCCAATTCCTCTGTTTACTATACATAGACACAGTATCATATTATGCTTCTCCTTTCTGTAGTAGGTCACAGTATCATAGTCTCTGCTTACTGTTCCTGGTCAAGTATCTGGCTAAGGTCTCTATTCACTGTACATTGTCACAGCATTGAGTTATTATATCTGTTTACTATATCTGGTCCCTGTATTAGAGTATCATTTCCGTTTACTTCATCTGGTCACAGAAGCTGGCTAATGTCTCTTAAGTCTGTGACATTATATGATTAATGTCTGATTATAGTAACTACTCACAATACTTGGATAATGTCCAGTTGCTGGATCAGGTCATACTGCCTAACATCTGTGATTACTATACCTGATAATGGACCCTGGATTTTGTCTCTGATCACTTTACATATCTGATTTTCTTCTCTGGTTACGATTTCTAGTCATGGTACATACTTGTTTGTGGTTGCTATACCTAGTCATGGTATCTGGCTGACACCTCTGGTTACTCTACCTGCTGTATATCTGGTGTGATGGTTATTCTGAATTTCCAACTTGATGGAATTAAGAGATGCCTAGTATTAAAAGCTTCTGGGTGTCTCAGGTTGTTTCTAGGAATGATTGGCATATGGGACAGCAAGCTAAGGTGCATACCCATTGTAAGCGTGGGGATTCAATAGGTTGGGGTCTTGGATGGAATAAAAGTTGGAAGAACAAGGAAGAAGCAGCAGAGACAAGCTCAATTCTTCTTGAATGGGTTCTTGACTACTGCTGTGATCACCCGAGGACATCAGAATCTACTTCCTTCATTCTTCCAAAGCAGACCCTGACCAGCAACTCTCCAGGGGGTTTCCAGGCCTTTGGTCCAGGGCAGGCGTGGTATCATGGTTCCTTTTATTCTGAGACTCTAGTTTCATGGGCTGAGAAGCTACTGATCTCCCCAGCTCTCCAGTCTGCAAATGGCCACTGTAGGACTATCCAGTTTCTCCTTGTATAAGACAATCTAACACATCCCCTTTTTATAACCATACCTATTTATATCCTGTTGGTTCTGTTCTCTAGAGAAACCTCACTAATACTCTTCCATTACTGGTCACAGTATCTCTGTAATGTCTCTGTTTAGTGTACCTGGTCATGGTATCTGGATGATGTCTTTGGATAGTGTATCAGGTCACAGTATCTGGGTATTGTCTGTGTTCTCTGTACCTGATCACAATTTCTCTGTATGTTTCTGATAATTATACAAAGTCACAGTAGAGGACAACATCTCTGGTCACTGTAGCATGTCATAGTATGGGAGTACTATTTCTGTTTATCGTCTATAATCATTTGACCCTATTGGTTTGGGCCTCTGGCAAGATAGAACATGATGACAGAAAGCATGTAGTGGAGCAATGTTGATTACTTCATCGTGGCCAGGAAGCAAAGATTAGGAGGGAGGGAGAAGAGGAGCCTGGGATAAATGACAAAATGTACCCTCAAGGGCCTTCCCCCAATGATCTATATCCTCCAACCTTGAGCACATTCTCAAGTTCTTACCTCCAAATAACCCCTTGAGTGATGGATCCACTAGCATTCTTATAATCTGTTTGTGAGGTCAGAGGCCTTTATGATCCTGTCTTCTGCTCAAGGCCTAATCTCTGAGCTCTCCTGCATTGGGGACCAAGTCTTTAACACATGGGCTTAATGAGGACATGTAAGATCCAAAACATAATATTCTGCCCACAATTCCCAGAACTGAAGTCTGTGAGACAATGTGAATTGCATTTCGTTAATCTCCAAGAGTTCCTGTAGTCAATAGTTCCAATATGGCTCAAACATCTAAGTTCAGAGTCTTCTCTCAAGACTCAGGATAAATATTTGATGTGAGCCACTGTAAAAACTCAAACCAACAGTTGCACGTTCCCAAGACACACACACAGGATAAATGTCCCCATTACCAAAGGAAGGAGTAGGAAAATGACAAAGAGGAATAGTTCAAAGCAAGACCAGATCCTCCCAGGGTAAACATCAATTCCTGTAGGTCCATATTCAACATCTATGTCACAGGGTGGTATGATGTGAGCACCAAAAGGCTTGTGCAAAAACTCAACTGAAAGTGGACCAAGGACCTAAGCAATGGACCAGAGACCCTGCCATAACTAAAAGAAAAAGTTGGCCCAACTCTGTATCATCTTGGCTTTAGGAGTCAAGAAGACTCCTGGAGTGTAAGAAGTAAAACCAAGAATCAATACATGGGATGATAGCAGACTAAAAAGCTTCTTCACAACATAGGAAACAAGAGTGTAAAGCGATAGCCTACAGAAGGGGACATCTTTACCACCAGCACCTCAGATAGAGCATTACTGTCCAGTATATATAAAGAACTCAAAAAAACTTTAACACCAACAGAACAAAACAAGAACAATCCAGAAAACAACCCACCCAAATAACTCAATCATTAAATGGGAAAAGGAACTGAAAAGGTACTTCACAGAAGAAGAAATACTCTTGTTCAAAAACTGGTAAAAAAAAAAAAATGTTCAAAATCCCTAGCAATTAGAGCAATGTAAATTAAAACTAACTCAGATTTTATCTCACTCTAGTTGGGCAATTATGAAAAATACAAATAACAACAAATATTGGCAAGGATGTAGGGAAAAGTTTCACTAAATACATTGCTGGTGGGACTGCAAATTGATACAAAAACTCTGTATGGAGATTCCTTAGAAAACTTGGAATGGAACCACCATTTGACACAGCGATCCCACACCTTGGTTTATACCCAAAGGACTTAAAATCAGCCTACTACATTGATACAGCCACATCAATGTTTAGAGCAGCTCAGTTCACAAAAACTAAGCTATGGAACAAACTTAGGTGCCCTTCAACAGATGTATGGATAAAGAAACTGTGGCATATATACACAATGCACTATTATTCAGCCTTAAGGAAGAAATTATGGCATTTTCTGGTACACTCGGGGAGCAGGCACACTCTAGATAGCTCCCCAATATCACATGTGCCCAATATCACTTGTGCCCATGTATTCACACACACACACACACACACACACACACACACGCAGACACAATTATGAAGCCTGGTAAGATGGTGCTCACTTGAAATGCCTTCAAATGTTGAGACTGAGGACTTGGGAGCACCATTTTGAAGTTCATCTGGGGAACAGTGTAGAGCTAAGGGGTCAAGTTCTTGTGTGGTATATTAGTCTCCGGTGTCCACAACTAGAGGGATAAAAAAAAAAATGTAAGGAAGATAGAAAAAAAAGGAAGGTGGTAGTAGGAAAGCTGGGGGAAGGAGGCGGTAGAGTTGAGTTTACTCCTTCTTCCTCTCCTCCTCTTGAGGACAAAGCTAGGAAGCTAAGTGAGGGAGAAGGAAGCTAGTTCTGTGCACACACCAAATCTCCTGGCCACCTGACCTTGGATTCATCAGACCCCGGGAAACCCAGAAGTTGAACCCATGGATTTATTGTGATGAGCTAGCCTAAGATGGCGAGGGGCAGGAGTGTGACAGGGCACACCTGTGTTTCTGTGTCCCAAGGCAGGACCCATTGGTGGCCTACAAGTGTGTCCTGGATCGCTTTTAGTTGAAACCACTGCCTTGGGGGTTCCAGGGTTCCTAGAGAGGGAAGTGTCTCAGAAATTCTGGGGGAAATGTGGACCAAGGCTCGTTTGCTCTCAGCCCCGTTGGAGTGAAGAAGCTAGACCCGGGTGTCTTAGGGGACAGGGCATTGTGTGAGGGTGCGGTGATGTGAAGGGCCACCACATTAGGACACCAACCTCCCTGAGGAGGCAGACAAAGGAGGGTGGAGGAGCTGTGGGTGTTGGGGCCAGACACGCCAGGGCCTTGGAGCCCACTACAGGTTTTGGTAGGTGCGCAAGACACTGTGGGTGGGCAGGGCGCACCTATCTGTGAGCTTGTGGACTTTGATCTTCACATCATGACCAGTGCCAAGGTCCTGGGGGCCAGAACCCCCAGGGAGAGGAGCACCATGGGCCAGGCAGGGCGCACAGGGCCATTTGTGGCCGTGACCTCACAAGGGGCGATTGTCAGGGCATTCCGAGGGGCTCTATAAAAGGCAGCGGCGACAGCTGGGCTTCGTCCATTGTGCAGGAAGCTCTTGGTGGTGACCTGTCGGACTCCCAGCTAGTTAGTGCGTTTGGTGGTTGGTGGTTGGTGGTTGGTGGTTCTGGTGTGTGTCTTGGTTCTTTGATTTGGGGTGTTGTTGTGTTGTTTTGTTGTTTTAGTCTTGCTTTGTTTGTTGGTTTGGTTTGTTGTGTTGTTTTAAGGTAGCGTCCTCGGGTGGCGTGGCCGCTCCTGATGCCTAGAGAGAGTAGAGAGAGTCAGAGTAGGGCGCCCAGGAGCCCCCAGCGGGGCCTGGAGGCCAGCTCGTCCTCGGAGGATGCCCTGACAGGCCAGTATGAGGTGCTGAGGTGCATCGGGCAGGGCGCCTTTGGCACCGTGAGGCTGGCCCGCCACATCCTGACGGGGGCGGAGGTGGCGGTGAAAACCGTGCACAAGGTCGAGGTGGACCCGGCCGCCCTTCGGGCCGAGGTGGCCATCATGAAGGCCGTGGAGCACCCCAGCGTGGTGCAGCTGTTCCAGGTGATGGAGACGGCTGACCGCGTGGAGCTGGTGATGGAGTACGCTGGTCGGGACGACCTGCTGCAGTACATCCCACAGGGGGTGGGCCTGCCGGAGCGGGAGGCGCAGGGACTGTTCCAGCAGGTGGCCAGCGCCCTGCGCACGTGCCACGCCAAGGGCATCGTGCACAGGGACGTGAAGGCGGAGAACATCCTGCTGGACACGCGAGGCCACGTCAAGCTGTGCGACTTCGGCCTGAGCGGCCAGTTCAGGCGGGGAGAGCTGCTGCACACGGTGTGCGGCACCTTCGCCTACTGGGCCCCGGAGAGGTTCCTCCCGCAGGCCTACCACGGCCCCCGGTGGACGTGTGGAGCCTGGGTGTCCTCCTCTACCTCATGCTGACGGGGCACCTGCCCTTTGAAGGAGACACCTTCCAGGAGCTGAGGGACCAGGTGCTGCACCGCTCCTGCGTCTTACCGGACCACGTGTCCTTCAACGCTCAGGACCTGCTGGCGGACATGCTGACTGTGGACCCCAGGGACAGGCCCAGCATGGCTGAAGTCGCGAAGCACCCCTGGCTGAAATGGGGTCAGTGGCCTTTTGAGACTGCTGCCAGGAAGTCCCGCCGCCGCTTCCGCCCAGATCCCTCCACAGTGAAGGTCATGCTTGACCTGGGTTTCCACCTCACTGACACCTGGACGTCCCTGAAGGGCCGAAAGTTTGACAAAGCCATGGCTACCTATCTCCTGCTCAGGCACCAGCACTCGCAGGGGGTGGGCCTCACGGTCCAGAGGAGGTCTGTGCACTCGGGGCTCCAGCCCAGGTCCTCTGCGGGTTCTCTCCCAGCCACCCTGCCCCGCCAGAGGAGCGCCAGCAAGCCCACCTCTCCCTCCAGGCGGGTCGTGCCAGCTGTACAGCAGCCGCGTGGGGGGCACCTGCGGCCCGGGCAGAGGGGCAGCAAGGGAGGCAGCCTGCCTGCCATGGCCCTCCCCAGCCTGCAGGCCCAGAGCCCAGCTGCCCCCTGCCGGGCCCAAGGAGGGACAGCGGGCTCCTCCCAGGAAGGCACCAAGGCCTGGCGGAGGGTGGCCAGGAGGATCCTCGCCTGCCTCACACGAATGTGCTGTTGCTGCGTGGCGGCCCCCAGGACAGGGTCCAGGCAGGAAAACGGGGTGGCTCGGACCCCAGAAGGGCGGGCACGCAGAAGGCAAAACAAAGTGGTTCCTGAGATGGTGGCCAGTTGAGATGGAGGCGCAGCCAAGCAGGTGGGTGGATGCAGCCTGATGAGGCCCTTGCGCCATCCCTGATGGCCTTCCCCAGGACGTAACCCGCTGTCCCTGGGTGGGTACCGAGAAGGGGGCCTGATGCGCTCAGGCTCAGGCCAGTCCGTGTCTTTCCCCTCAGCCAGTTGGCAAGGATCTGATCAGCATGGCGCAGGTGCTCCATAGAGGCGTGCCACCTGCAGGCACCTCCTTCCTATGAGTTCCAGTCCAGAGGGCCTGCTGGGGACAGGATGCCTGGAGACAAGTGCTCTCCCACCAACCCCCTCCCTGGTCTGCAAGAAAGACTGGGGAATCCTTTTCCTGGGATGCCCCTCCCCCCGCTGTGCCCTCCTCTGTCCCCTGTTTCTGCCATGGCAGACTCGGCTGGTTCTTAATAAATTTCTCTTCCTCACAGATCTCCTTGCTTGGATGCTTTCAGGGGGACCAGGGAGATTTGTCTGGGTTGCATCCTGCTCTGAGTTGGGGCTGGGCCACCATCCATTAGAGCGAAGGGGTGGTTCTGTAGTACTGGGAATAGAGCAAGGCAAGAGGGACTCCTGGGTCCTCTGGAGGTCCCCTGGGCAAACAAGGACTCTCAAGTGCTTGGGAAGGTGGGAGGCTCTTGAGCTGCCTGGGGGCCAGCAGTGCAGACCCTGTGGGGCACCTTCTGACCCTGCTGGTCCCTGATGAAGAGAGTGGAGAAGGGGAGGTGCCCTGGACAAAACATGCGCCCAGAGATCATGTCCTCAGTGACCTATCTCCTCCTGCTGGGCCCACGTCCTACTAATATCTCTACCATTTACCCCTAGCCCACCAAGATACACAGTCACCAATGTCTCCATCCATTCGTGAACTCAAAGCGCCTTTTACAGTGCCTTTGATCATTCACCTACCCCAGGACCCCAACAGAGTCCTGCTCCCCTGAGGTTCAAGCCTTCAAGTTAGGAGCTCTCTGGGGACTGGGAAGATTCAGAGCAGAACAAGAGGGGTGTAGACTGTGCTTTGAATGTGGATTCGAGGCTGACCATGGGATCAGAAGACTCAGTTCAGATCCATTCTCTTCCACTGACCCTTTGAGTTACTATGGACATGTCACAGAACTCTGCAAGCCTTAGAGTTCTTGTTTATTCCAGAGGCCTAATTGAGCGCCTACTGTGTGTGTAGGTGTGTGTGTGTGTGTGTGTTTACACATGCTTGTCTTTGGGATTCGCCCCAGGATCCCACCACTCATGAAAGCATATCTGTGCCCTGTGACAAAACAGGACCCACACTTTAGCCTCATGAACAGTGAAGCACAGACACGAGGCGGATCACAGGAGAGAGCGTGACACATCCAAGGGTCTTGTACATCTCCTCCTGCTTTCCTTCTCCCTGAAAGGAGGCTCCAGAAACAGGGTCTGAGGTCCAAGGCCGAGTCTTGAATAGGATCCACTAGTCCTGGTATGTGGAGGGAGCCTAGTTGGTGCCGGAATCTCTAGATTTTGTCAAGCTGCGTTTTGAAATGCCTTTATGTGAGACAGAACTGATTCATTTTTTTATCTTCTGTAAAGCAACCAAGTTTTTTACAGTGTACACAGGCCAAAAACTAGGAGTTTATAGGGTTGGGGAAGGTCACTTGGCCTTTAGTCTTCTATTCATTCTGTATCCTCTGAGATTCCTTTGTTCTAAATGTCTTACTGCTCATTTAAGTTATTTTGTTGTTTTGCATTGTGTGGTGTTTTATTTTGTTTCAGTCTCAGAACATAGTTCCGATTCAGAATCTCTACAGCTGACATATTCACCCAAAGACTTCTTGGGAATCAAACCCATAAGTCATCTTTCTTGCTGGCTTATTGTGAAGTAAGAAGAACATGAATTCTTTGATACTCATCACATCAAGAAGTGGTTGAAAAAGTAACTCTCTTTATCTGGACAGTCTCTTTAACTGTTTTGACCCATAGCATATGGTAGAAGCTGTATCATGTAGATTTCTGGGCCCGGGTATTAAGTTTGTAGCTACCTCCACTTGCTGTCTCTTGGAATACTTACTATGTAAGAAAGTCCAAACATTTCTGTTTAAAAGCCCTCCTGGAGTAGAACTAAAATCCCAGGTCTACAGTCTCAGTCTCCCAGTAACAGGCAGCACCAATGTGCTAACCATCATGTGCTACCCATGAGTCAGCCATCTTGGAAGCAGATACTCCATTTCTAGTCAAGCCCTCTCTAATGAAATTCAGGTGACTAGAGAAGCACCACCTGTCAATTACTGACTAGACTGCAATTTTGTCAGCACAATTTTTTAAGCCAAAAACTTTGCAGCGATTTCTTATATAGAGATAGCATACCGTGAAATATTTTATTAAAAATGTGTATTGAATACTGCCCTGTAATATTATGCTTATTTGGCAAAAAAAGCATCTGTAGCTATTATCTTATTAAGACATGTTTACCCTTAGGACGATGAAATTCATGCCAATAAAATTAAGCAGGGCCAATTACCACCTAATACAATTACCAACTCTGTTATTATTTTTTTTAATACTGAGGATTTTGGTGCTCAGAGGTGCTCTATCATTGAGTTACATCGCCCACCCTTTTTATACTTTTTGAGAAAGGTTCTCACTAAATTGCTGAGGCTGGCCTCAAACTGTGACCCCTCCTGCCTCAGCACTCTGAGTCTCTGTGATTACAGGTATGCACCATCACACTGGATTTTGTAGGCTCATGTGGAAGCTCAACATTCCTGCAATTCCAGCCCACCTCTCTAAAATTAAGCCCCAGGGACTGGGAAGGCTGACTCAGGAAGATTGCAAGTTTCAGTCCAGCCTGGCAAATTTAGAATTTTAACAATCCTGTAAAAATAAAAGCTGAGTGAGGTGACCCACTCCTGTAATCCCAGCATCTCAGGAGGTTGAGGCAGGAGGATCAAGAGTTCCAAGCCATCCTCAGCAAAAGTGAGGCACTAAGCAACTCTGTCAGACCCTTTCTATATATACAAAATAGGGCTGGGATTTGGCTCAGTGGCTGAGTGCCCCTGAGTTCAATCCCTAGTAACAACAACAAAAAAAAAAAAAAAAAAAAAGAAAGAAAGAAAGGAAAAAAGAAAAAATGCTGAGGATTTAGCTTAGTGTAAAACACCCATGGGTTCAATACCCATTACTAAACAAAGAAACAACAAAAAAATTTAAAAACCAGCAGATGGGCTTCAAAGGAAAGCTTAAAGGCAGGAAATCAAAAATAGCCTGGAGTCATGCTCATATTTAAGGCTGGAAGGAGAAGAGACTCAAAAGGTGGCACTGTCCAATATCATAGCCATTGTCCAAATGTAACCATTTATAGTTACGTTTTTTTCCATTTGTTTTATATGACAACAGAATGCATTTTAAGTCATATTACATATATAGAGACCAACTTTTCATATCTCTGGTTGGAAACAAAGTATATACACACCATTCCTGTCTTCATACATGTGCTTTGGATAATCATGTCCATCATATTCCACCATTATTTCTAACCCCATGTCCCCTCCCTTCCCCTCCCACTCTATCTAGAGTTTATCTATTTCTCCCCCTTCCTACCTGACTATGAAACAGCTTGAGCTGGTTTTTTCAATGAATCATAATAATAGTCATTATTTATCAGGTCGTTAGTGTGTGCCCAAAACTGTTAAAACACTTCATAAACTAGATTTCTTTTTAAAGTCATGTTTGTGGAGATATAATTTATATATGATACAATTTACCCCATTTACTTTATAGTTATATGTATTTTGATAACAAAAATGTAAAAAGTGACAACATGTATATATGGATACATGGTACTACCAGCAAGGTACAGAATGTTACCTTGTTCTCCGTTCCTTCTTTTTTTTAAACAAATAGAGAAATTAATTTTAATATATTTCATTTAACCCAATGGATAACCAATATCGTTTTGCAAAGAAAATTGTTAATTGTTAGCAAGATTTTTCATGTTCATTTTCTTAGTCCTAGTAATTCTTTGGAATCTAATGTCTATTTAGCACATAGCACACCTCAATTTAGACTATACACATTTCAAATACTCAGTGGCCTCATGTAACCAATGGCTGCCCTGTTGGCTCCTTTATCCATCTTTCACCTTTGGATGAGACACATGTTGTAGGCTGCATGATAAGTCTCCTTGTTATGTGGTTTCTTGTTGCATTCTATCAGAAAGGGACACCAAAGAGATGAACTTAAAATATACAAGAGTAGAGCAAGGGGTTTTATTCCTGCCTATAAGACTCTATTATAGACTGTGAGTTGGTTTCTACATGCTTTGAGTGGGAATAACTTCAATTAGGTCACCTTCCCCTACAAGTTTTTCATAATGGCTCTCTCTTACTTCACCTCCTACCTCTCCAAGTTTACAGAAGGAAAGGTGCTTCACAAAATTTATTAGTTACCTACAACCTTGCCCTTATCTTTATAAATACCTTAGTAAACAATTTTTACTCTGATCTTTTCCATCTTTGAATCTTAAATAATGGCTTTTTAATTATAAGAGAGTAAAGTATACCTCATCTCATATCACAGGCAATGTATATACACATACTAGATTAATTACATATTAAAATATGACATATAAAATGCTAACACTTTTAAAAAACATATTTATATAACTTTGTGAGGAGAAATGGGAAACAAAAAATATGAAACAAACAAAAACCTGAAAAATTAGATGATATTGTAGTTTAAATTTTTATGTGTAAAAATTTATCAAAAAGTTGAAAGAGACATGAATTGTATTACCGGTCATTTTCGTTTATTTTTGATATTTAGCTTGACTTGGTTTCTCCTTTGGTTGGCTTTTCCTTTTGTAGTTCTTCCCGTTACAGATTTTTATTGTTGTTTTTTATTTCCTCCTCATGGAATATTTTGCCAAGAATGTTCTATAGTGTGGGCTTTCTTGCTGTAAATTATTTAACTTTTGTTTGTCATGGAAGGTTTTTATTTTATTGTCATATTTGAAGCTTAATTTTGCTGGATATAAGATTCTTGGTTGGCATCCATTACCTTTTAGAGCTTGGTATATATTGTTCCAGGATCTCCTGGCTTTGAGAGTCTGGGTTGAAAAATCTGCTGAGATCTGAATTGGACTTCCCTTATAGGTAATCTGATTGTTCTCTCTTGCAGCCTTTAAAATTCTATCCTTATTCTGTATGCTAGGCATTTTCATTATAACATGTCTTGATGTAGATCTGTTGTAATTTTGTACATTTGGTTTCCTATAGGCCTCTTGTATTTGATTTTCCAGTTCATTCTTCATGTGTGGGGATTTTTCTGCTGTTATTGCATGGAAGAGATTGTACATTCCCTTGGTTTGAATCCCTGAACCTTCCTCGATCCCGATAACTCATAAATTCGGTCTTTCGATGGTATCCTATAATTCTTAGATATTCTGTTCAACTTCTCTGTGAGGTCAACTTTATTTTTAGGATTGTATATTGTATCTTCATTGTCTTGAGGTCCTGAATTGCAAGTGATCTAGTCTGTTAGTGATGCTATCTATTGAGTTTTTAAATTGGCTTATTGTTTCTTTCATTTCAATTATTTCTCTTTTTTCCTGCAACTTGTATTTGCTCTCATCTCTTTGTTGGAGTGATCCGTTTTTGCCTGTATCTGCTCACTTAGGTCATTCTTTAATTCCCGAATCATTTTAGTTATGTATATTCTGAACTCCTTCTCTGACATTTCACCTACTTCACTATCTATGGATTCTATTGTTGTAGTATCTTGGTTTGTTTGAGGCACTTTCTTCCCTTGTTTTTTCATGATGTCTATGAATCTTCCTCTCTTGCAGTGTAGACCCGAGGTATGACAGTTTCTGCCCTATTGTCTTATAGTGTCCCTATATGTTACCAATACCTCACTTTTAAGGGAGAGATCAATATTACAGCACTCAATGTACCCAACATGCAGCCATATATCAGTAAGCTTCTATTTTTTACATCTTGCTGTATTTTATTCATCAGAAATGATGAGTTCGGTTATCTTCTACCTTATAGTCAGTAGGTTTGCGTAATGGTTTACAGTTTCTCATGGCGAAAGGTTAATAAAATAGGTACTTGTCACTCCATTTTCCTATATGCTTAACAAAACACTGTTGAAATCTTAAGAACTGTTTGCTAATCTTGTTCCCAGCATGTGCTGTCCCCAACTGCGAACTGTTTGCTAGTCTTGTTCCCAGAATGTGCTGTCCCCAACTGCCAAACTGTAAAATGTACCTTCCCTCCCTGCCCTCTCCAAGGAAAATATATAAGCTATGCTTAAGCTGTTCTCAGGGCTCTCTCTCTCTTTGCTCTATTCAAGTGAGCTCTGAGCCCCAGCATGCTGGTCCCCAAATAAACCTTTTGCTGTTGCATGAGACTGTCTCTTGGTGGTCTCTTCCTCCCACGCTCACCCGACCTTTACATTTGGAGGTTCCACCGAGATCCGGCAGTGGCGGACGAAGGATCCCCAACGGCTCCTCTCGGGGTAAGTAAGGCGCCTCTTTCTGGTTTCTGATTTTTGGTTTCAGGTTTCAGGTTTCAGGTTTCAGGGGGGCTTGGCAAAGTGGCTGTTGGTGAAGAGCGTGAGCTCTCTCCGACAGTGCCTGACAGACGTGTCACAGAGCCACAGGCCACGTCCCTGGGGGACGCCCCAGAGGACTCTGGAAATCGAGGAGCAGTAGTTTCCTTGACTCTGTATTCTGCAGTATTCTGCTTCGGATTTGGTTTGCCAGCCCATCAGGTTTTGCCGGCTACTCAGTCCTGTCTCAGTGTTGAACGTTTACTGTCTGTCTTTATCGTCTGTGTCGTGTGTCCTTGCTTTCACTGTTTGTGTATCTTTCATTATGGGACAGAGCACTTCAACGCCTCTGTCCCTGACTCTTGATCACTGGACCAAAGTCCGCTTAAGGGCTCAAAATCTTTCTTTTTCAGTAAAATGCAGGACCTGGCAGACTCTCTATGCCTCAGAATGGCCCACCTTTGGAGTCGAATGGCCCCCAGAAGGATTTTTCTACTTCCCACTAATTCAAAAAGTCATAGATATTGTCTTTCAGCTGGGGCCACATAGCCATCCAGATCAACAGCCGTATATCTTAATTTTGCAGGACCTCTGCGAATCTCCTCCTCCATGGGTGAAGCCTTTCCTTGTCCCTGCCCCCACTCCTATTCCTTCCCCCACAATTCTACCTCTCAAACCCTCTACTCCTCCTCCTCCTCAACCCTCTGTTTTCCCTGAGTCTCAAGATTTGACTCTACCGGACTCTCCTCCCCCTCCTTATCTCCTGCCCTCATCCCCCAACCCCCAACCCCCTCTAATTCCCCTGCTGCTGACTCAGCCTCTCCACCATTGGAGGAAGCTGAGCCGGCCCAGCGCCCTCCAGATGACTTCCCCGCAGCACACACAGCCCCTCCTCCCCTGGAGGAAGCTAACCCGGCTAAAGGAACTCGCCGGCGGAAAATGATTAAAAACCCTGAAGCCCCCGTGATACTCCCCCTCTGTCCTTATGGGCCAATGATAAACGATAACCATGGAGGAGAAATGCAAGCCTAGCAGTATTGGCCTTTCTCCTCTTCAGACCTATATAACTGGAAAAATAACAATCCCCCTTTTTCCGCGGACCCCACCCGGCTCACAGGTCTGATTGAGTCATTGATGTTTTCACACCAGCCTACTTGGGATGACTGCCAACAACTCCTAGGCACTCTCTTCATGACAGAGGAAAAAGAGAGAATCCTCCTGGAAGCTAGAAAAAATATCCTCGGACCAGATGGGCGACCGACACAACTTCCCAACATAATCGAAGCTGACTTCCCCTTGAACCGACCCAACTGGGACCCCAACACCTTTGAAGGTAGGGAGCATCTGTCCACTTATCACTGGGCTCTAATAGCAGGTCTCCAAGCAGCCGCTAAATGGCCAACTAATTTGGCCAAGGTAAGAGAGATTATTCAAGGGCCTAATGAATCTCCCTCTATGTTTCTAGAGAGAATTATGGAGGCAAATAGGAGATATACTCCTTTTGATCCTCAGGCAGAGGATCAAAAGGCATCTGTCACGATGGCCTTTATTGGGCAAGCTGCTCTGGATATTAAAAAAAAGTTACAACACTTAGATGGATTACAAGATATGACTTTGAGAGATTTAGTCAGAGAAGCCGAGAAGGTATACTATAAGAGAGAAACTGAGGAAGAGAAGGAACAAAGGAGGGAGAAAGAAAGGGAGCAAAGGGAGGATGAAAGAAGCAAAGGACAGACTAAGGCATTTACTAAGGTCCTGGTCACAACAACAAATAGGCCAGAAATTAAGAGACAGGGAGAAAGAAAGGGATACCTGGGCCCACGCCAGAAGCCACCTCTGGCCTCAGATCAATGTGCCTACTGTAGAGGAAAAGGACACTGGGCCAAAGAGTGCCCTAGAAAGAAACATCCACGCCAGCCAGCCATTCTGACTCTGGGGGATGACTAGGAAAGTCGGGGCTCAGATCCCCTCCCCGAGCTCAGGGTAACTTTTGAAGTGGAGGGGACCCCAGTAAACTTTGAAGTGGATACAGGGGCAGTATACTCAGCCCTTAAGGCCCCATTGGGCCCTCTATCAACTAAAAGGTCTCTAGTTCAAGGGGCTAACGGCAGTAAATATCGGGCTTGGACAACTAAGAGGACCATGGACCTGGGGAAAGGAAAAGTCCATCACTCCTTCCTAGTGATCCCAGAATTCCCAGCCCCATTGATGGGCAGAGATCTGCTCACCAAACTCCAGGCCAGAATAAATTTTAACCCTGAAGGCCCCCAAATGGAATTTCTAAATCCTTCAGTAAAAACTCCTATAGTCATGGCTTTAACTATGTCAGTAAAAGATGAACATCAACTCTTCACACCCCCCAAGGCTGATCAAACAGGCAAGCTACCCCAGAAATGGATAACAGACTACCCAGATGCCTGGGAAGAAACTGCTGGGTTAGGCCTAGCCGTGAAACAACCTCCAATAACAGTGGAGTTAAAAACCTCAGCCTCCCCAATTAATGTCAAACAATATCCTCTGAGCAAAGAAGCTAAAGATGGGATAAGGGCCCATATTCAGAATTATCTGGCCTTAGGGGTCCTAAGGCCCTGTCAGTCGGCCTGGAACACTCCCCTGCTACCAGTAAAAAAAGCCAGGAACCGGGGACTATCGCCCCGTTCAAGACCTAAGAGAGATCAACAACAGAATGCAGGACATTCACCCCACAGTACCTAATCCGTACAATCTGCTTAGCACCCTGAACCCTGAGCGAAAATGGTATACTGTTCTGGACTTAAAAGATGCTTTCTTTTGCTTGCCTCTGCATAAAGATAGTCAGTTGCTGTTTGCTTTCGAGTGGGTAGACCCAGAAACCGGAACGTCTGGTCAACTAACTTGGACCAGATTCCCACAGGGGTTCAAAAACTCCCCCACTCTCTTTGATGAAGCCCTCCACAGATATCTCAACAACTTCAGAACTATGCACCCCGAAGTCACCCTGATTCAATATGTGGATGACCTGCTACTGGCAGCCGATACCAAGGAAAACTGTGAGTCTGGGACCCAAGCACTATTATCCGAGCTTGCTCAACTCAGGTATAGAGCTTCTGCCAAAAAGGCCCAAATTTGCCAGCAAGAAGTAATCTTCCTGGGCTATTCCCTTAGGGGCGGTAAACAATGGCTCACTGAGCCCAGAAAACAAACCGTTGTGCAGATACCACCCCCATCTAACAGGAGGGCGGATGAAGAGGCTAAATTGGCAGCCCTAAACCGAGTAACCATGTTAACACTTTCCACACCGGGGGAACATAAGTCAGGAGATTTAACTACGTCGGAACACCCCGACAACTTAACATCTAAGGACACTGACACTGAACTCCTCGATTTCACTGAGCCCAGCCTGCAATTTCAGAAAGCCCTACACTACGTTAAAAATGTACATCAACTCACTCACCTTGGTTCAAAGAAACTGCAGACATTCCTTAAGGATCAAGGACAGAGTTTTCCACTAACTGACTCACAGCGAAAGCAAATAGCTGAATGGGTAACAAAAGCCCATCAGGTCTGTCAATTGGTTAATGTTTACCCTTCTAAGCTTCCTGCAGGAAAGCACCTACGAGGAACCAGACCAGGACAATTCTAGAAAAATGGACTTTACTGAAATTAAGCCAGCAAGGAATGGACTTAAATATCTCCTAATCTTTGTAGATACATTTTCAGGATGGATTGAAGCCTTCCCCACCTTTTTCCTACCAACTGGGCTCCATGGTAACAGCTGGCAGGAAAAAAAAAAGGGAAGAAAAAGCTCTCCCCCTCCCAGGTGTCCTTGAAAAGTTAACTTGCCCAGAACAGAGAAAAAAAAAAAAAAACCAGAAACAAAAACTGCTTTTTATAAACTTCTGCAGACTGTAAACTTCTGAGCCCCTTCCCTTACATGTTAGGTACAAAAATTCTAAAACGACCTAAACTTGGGGTTCAGGGGATTAATTGATTACAACAGAAGCAATGCCCTCTGAATCCAGTTGCAACCAAATAGGACTGTTTCCCTGTCTTCGGTACTATCTTAGGTGCTTTGCCTTTTCCGTCCCTACAACAGTATAATTCTATATACTTAAACATTATTTATGTTTTCATAAAATGGTCAACAGATGTACTTAATTATGTAATGGTGCTGATGTTTCCCAGAGTGCTCTATCATGACGCAGGTTCATTTGAAGATCAAATAGGGGGGGCATACAACCCGGTTTTGCCGGGAACCTGTATCCCTCACTTTAGCCATCCTATTAGGAATAGGAGTTGCTGCAGGGGTAAGCACAGGAACCACTGCCCTGGTCCATGGGACACAACAAATGACCCAATTAGAAGCAGCAATAGACCAAAACTTAAAGATATTAGAAACCTCCATCACAGCTTTGCAGGAATCTTTAACCTCTCTCTCTGAAGTTGTTTTACAGAACAGGCGAGGGTTGGACCTCCTCTTCATGAGAGAAGAGGGTCTTTGTGCTGCATTGAGGGAAAAATGTTGTTTTTATGCCGACCATACTGGAGTTGTAAAAGAATCTATGAATAAATTAAAAAGACGCCTTGAAGAGCATCAGCGAGAGAGAGAGAGAGGCCCAAAAAGGGTGGTATGAGTCTTGGTTTTCCTTCTTCTACCAGTTAGAAAAATTTCTGCCTAGTAATTTGCCTAGCAGAAATCACGATGACTGTTTATCTGGTAATGATGACCTGAGAAAATCAAATGATTATTTACTTTTACAAGTATACTTCTTTGCACAGCAAGTAATACCTGCTATCTCAGGTTATAGTCCATACCAATCAGTGTAGATTATTGTCTGTATCTTTCAAATCACAATGGCAGTTTATATCATTCTTCCCTAAGGAATATTTCTTATTTAAAGACATAAAAATTAAGATGAGATTAAGGTATAATATTGTGATGTTTGTATAAGTTAAATATAAGCTAGTATAAAACACAGGTAATATTTTACCAGGTATATCCCTTGATTTGTTATTTCTTAATTTACATAAATAATCAATGCAATAATAGAACAGAATATTTTTTTTCCAGAAAGAACAAAATGGCACAATATGTTGTCAAGACTTTTAATATTCCAGTGCAGTATTCTGGCGTTTCATCAATTAAGGAAATATGCATGCTTTTCTCTGACTTGCTGTTGTCTTGTTAGTGAATTAATCTGTTTAACCTTTGAGCCTCTACTATGTACCATGGAGAAGGCAATATGAAAATAAATCAAGATGTCAATGCTGAGTTTAGGGAAAGACAGTGAGGAGAAAAATGTGGCCAGAGGAAGAGAGAAATTAGAGCCTGCTAATTACATCTCATAGCCATATCCAAGGGGGATGTATGGTATACAATTGATGCCATTGATATTCTGCTCTCAGATTTTCTTAAAACTAAATATAAAAGTTAGGAATTATGAATTCAGGTCAAAGAATTTTTTCTATTTTTTTCTTTCTCAAAAAAAAATGAGTTCTGCCATACTCATTTCTTCACAGCTGTGCCTCAGTAATTTCTGATTAGAATTGGACATTTTGAAAATTCTTCTCTATACTATTCATTTGATTTGTGATCTGCTGTACATCTTAGCTAAGCTAGAATTGGACTGGACTTTAAGAATTATGGAATATGTAATAATCTCTATTTAAATTTTAGGTTTTAAGATATCTACCAAGCTTATTTTCTAATTAAGTGACCAATATGAGCACAGAGTACTTGAGTACTAAAAGAACTTCCAGATGATATATATTTAGTTGGCAGTTCTAACACTAAAAACATAGTGATAAAGTCTGATGATCACTATTTACCACTATTCTTTCCTCATTAGGGAACTGAAAAATGATTTGGTTTGTGTCATATTTATTTCCATTTGAATCTTTATGGAAATCAATATTCAATGGCTTATGTTAATACTCTTTTAATAGACCTTCAATTCTAACTGAATGAACGATACAATCAAGAAAGCACATGGCTTCTAAGTTTATGTGGCATACATTGTGCATGGGCCTTGAAGCAACAATATTAGATTAGATCCATTATCAACCAAGCACATAAATAGAGGAAATGTAACACATTATGCCTGAATCAAATCTGAAAGATGGTTTAATTACTAATGACATATCAACTCGGTGCAATTAAATTTAACACAGTGTGGGACTCTTTTTCTTCTTTATAAAGAAACTTTGTTATCCTGTTCTCATCCCACTTCCAGGAAACTAATGGAATCCACCACTCAATCTGGCCAAGCTACTCATTTATTCAGCCCTCATCCTTCCTCCTTCTAACATTGATTTCTGATGAGTACAGTTGCTCCACACACATATATTCTACTATTCCTTTGTCTTTAATCTGAAGATTGATAGAAGTTTTTCAGAGTTCCTGCCACAGTCATTGCCAAAAAGTTAGCAGAACATGTTACTTAGTCACCCAAACCTCTGCTACCACCCACCTATGCCCACTTATACCTAGTTCACTATGTATTAATTTCTTTCTTTACCCTGGTCTCCTGAGCAGAACATCTTCAGAGTTTTTACAGTACAGCCCCCTTGTTCCAGAAGTCTGACATATTTAGTACCTGATAATTTATTTTCAGTTAACTTCAGGAGTCACGAATATGTCTGTGGGATGTGCACTCCACATTGTTTGCTTTCTGGAAAGATATTGAGTCTATTCAGCTTCGGATTCAGCCTCCTTTTCACATCATTTGTACTTTAGAACACTGTACTCCACTCAAACTACCCATGTAAGTTATCTTTGATCCTTTTAGAGTTGTGCCATCTACTTTGAAGGACCTTCAAATTATTTAAAATATCTTCAGGAGTGTACTTCTGTTAACACCTTCTCTCTCTCTCTTTTTTTTTTTAAATTGTATTTGGAGTTTGTGATTTAGGGTGTTATTATTTCCTTCTCCTATTGAAGATAAAGAAGTTTTATTTTTATACTGGATTAATGTTTCAGTTGTCATTATAGAAAAAAAAGGATAAATTTACCAAAGGGAAAAATGCTCAATTTATGAAGTTAAAAATCACACCAGAATCATGTTTTACAATTGCATAAAGCATTGGTTGGTTTTATATATATATATAATTTTTTTTACTTGCTAATTTTGAAAGTCTGCCTTATGAAATTTTCCATTTTTTCTAAGGGATCAGGTGGTCCAATGACTGTGGTGGGCATGTAATTACTGCATAATGTAAAAGTCAGGTCCTGAACATGGAATATTATTCCTTGATAATGATTAGAAAATTAGCATCCAAATGGCAGTGGAATTTGCTGACAAAAATATTGTAAAATTGTTACACTATTTTGTTTTATTGGGAAAAGATCCTGGCACTGTGCCAATAATGTCTGATAATTATTCATGGCACTTTTGAGATTGTCATATTTTCTTGATTAGAATTTTTTTTTTTTTTTAGGTTTTAATAATAGAAATTCAGTTTAAGTCATCTTAAGCAAAGAGAACTTATCAATTCCTGTGTTTGGGTATTCTAGGATTTGTGCTTACTTTAGTCACAATCAGATCCTGAGACTTAAATCTCAATGCAATGTATTTGCTATTTCCAAGCCATTCACAATAAGAATATACATCAGGAAACCCTTATGATTCTAGCAGGAATGACTTGGCTTCTGGTTTGCTCTAAGGATAATTGAACTTCATGTAGGAACTTGGAATCAATCCTTCATCTGTAGTTGTGTTTATCAAAGAGATAATCTTTTGTCAGAGTGTTTGACAATGTAGGGGTGAGTGTGGGGTAGGGAGAGAGAGAGAGAAGGAGGGAACAATTGGAGGGAAATTTAAAAGAAAATTATTTGATTCATTATGTTTCTTTTGTTTGCCACACTTGATTCATGTTCTAGTTTAATTAAACTATGGATAATATATTTTTGAAGGGTTGACTTAATAAAATCGATATGCCATAGAAAAAAACCATGGCCTTGTAGAATTTAGTAGTCAAATCCTGGGACAATAATCCATTCCTGACTTAGAAACTTAGTTAAAAACTCACTTTTAACTCTTAGATTGTTAACCTCTGATGGCATTCAGCATTCAGTAGAACAGCATTCTGTTCTACTCTGTGCAACTTGGTATTTTCCCCAGGGCTCAAGTCCAAGTGAGCTTGTGGGCAAAAAGAAAGGAACCATAAAATAAAAAGGACAAATTCGAGTTTGTTTTCTAAAATTTTGCCTTGTCAAAAATTTTAGTCTTTCCATTCTTAAATATCATATATTTTATTTTTCATGTTAATCAGTATTTCGATATACTTTGAATTGATATTTGAGTAGGAGGTGATGAACTTTTTCTTAACTATTGATTTGGCAATGACATATCCAGATTGCTTTTTTGTCATATCCTTATTTAATGCAACCATAAAGTTTGCATGGACTCAGTGGAAAAATTGCATTACTCATTTAGCTCTGTAGCACATGTTCATCTTGTGGCATCTGAACGCAATATGGTGTGCGCAAATATAATGTATATTTTTGTTGTGCATGTGAATAAAATTTAAGATGCTTGTTTTAATTTTATATGCCTATGTGATGTGATATGGCTTGCAATTAAAGAATATTTAAGGCACTTTTCTGATTATTTATATTTATTATTTTTATGGGAGATCAGAAAATTACTGAGCAAACACTTTTTTCATTTATGTTTTTTTCAATTGTTCTGAGGGTACATACTTTAGTGTATTGCTTCAAAGGCAATCAAAGCTATTCAACCAGTTGTGTGAAATTTGAAAAGCATAACTAAATTCATTAGTTGATAACTAGCAAAGATTAGTTTATATTAAGAAAATGTCTTCTAAAAATGTGGATGCTTACTTACACTTGGAAAAGCACATATAATAACAATTGCAAACTATGGTGAGCATTATTCTAAAGTATTTAGGTGTATTAACATGTTTGATCCTCTATCCAGTAAGTATTTCTTTTTATACATAGGGAAATTGAATCACAGTGAGCAATTTGCCCAAGGTCAAGCTGCTAATAGATGCTGCTGGAATATAAATTTTTACAAATTACACTTCACCATGCTACTCAGGCTTGAGTGATCTGGGAGAGCAAAGGTAGCACTTATAAACTATGTCATAGATTAAGCACTGTTCTGCATGCTGATCAGATAGTCAAGGTCCCTGCCCACCTTGTGTTATCATTGGAGTAGAGAAGTAGGGAGAAAATGCAAAAAAATAAACACAATAAACTGAATAGTGGTAAAAATTTTAACAATACTGTTAACATTGTGGTGTAATAGTGTGTTATAGTACAGTGATTAAATGGCAGCTTTGTGTTGTGTGATCCTGCAGGTCTCATACAAGGAAATGATACTGAAGTTGTGAGGCAGCCTTGTGAAGATGGGGAAGGATCAGTCTAGGAAAATAAACAATTAACAAAAGGGGAAAAGATTGTTTGAGGTGGGGGGAAACTAACTGATTCTTTTCTCTCTGCTCTTACACACTCACAACACAACAGCACTTCACCTGTGGTCACCAAAATCGATGTGGGCATTTTTTGTACAAATAACCAATCAATCCTCCTGCAGACATCAGTCAGATGTTCTAGACTTGATCTAAATTCTAACACTACCCACCTGGTGATAGTTTCAGTTCCCACAGTCCCAATAGACTGCTTCCTATTTCAGATGCTAATTGAGAGCCCTAGGATGTTTTACTGGTTTTTCTAAACAACTGGACATAAATTGGAGCATCCTATTAGGTTTGATTCATTTGCTAAAGTTTCACAGACTTCTGGGAAACATTTTACTCAAATTTAATTGTTTATGATAAATGATATCACAGGGGATACAGATGAAGAGCAAATGAAAGAGATGCATGAGACAAGGTTATGTGGGGAGGGGCGTAGAGTTTCCATGCCTTCTTTGGGCATATCACCTTCCAAGGGACCTCTACATCCTCAGCAAGCAACACAGAAGATTCCAAACTCTGTCCTGCATTTTTTATTTTTAGTCATTTTTCATTGGAGGTGTCATTATGTAGGTATGATTGATTACATCATAGCCTACTGATGATTTAAATCCCCTCTTCCCTCCTTGGAGGATACTGCAGTAGAGTGGTAATCTTTCTGGTGACCAGCTCCCACCCCAAAGCTACCTAATGGCCACCAGTCACTAATCATCTCACTAGGATACAGAAGACACTCATATCTCCAAAGATTTCAAGTGTTTTAGAAGCTGTGTCTTAGGAACCATGGAAAGATACCAAATAATATATTTCCTATAATATCATAATATGAAACAAGGCAGTTGAGGATGGAACATAGTGGATAAGTAAGATTATGGTAGTCCACTTTGATAATTTTATCTTATAATTTAGTTCACCAATTGGTACACATCAACATTTACTAGTGATTGAACACAAATTTTCTTTATCAGATATATCAGGAAGAACATGTTATAGGGAGTCAGCAAGTCAATTATTTGAATCTTGTCTTGGTATCTTCTATGCTAGTGATATTTTATGAGCTTATTTTTTTCATTTTTCAAATTAGGACAATTTTTTAAATCTTTATTTTAAGGCTCTTAACAAAATACCTGGCATATAATAGTTATCCACAGTATAGCTATGAGTTTTTCTATTATTATTAATAGTTGTATGCTTTTATTCTTCAGCAGTAACAAAGTTATGAGCCTGTTCACTCAACTATTTAGCTTTTTATTCATCCTCTTTAAACATTCGCTAATCATCCATTTATAGTCAAGTTTGTGAAAAAGGCAAAGATGAATTAGCCATTACCTGTTTTAGGGTAAAGGTGTAAGGATAATCATGAATAGTGGTCCCTCCTTCAATCTACCAAAGAATAGAATCTAGGATACTAACATAAATATGGAAAAATTCAAGAAAAAAACAGGGATTTCCCTCATTAATAATATATATGTTTTGCATATGGAAGCATAATGTGGGTATGATTTCTAGATTTTTATAAGAAAGCGTGCTTTAAAGTTATTAATGACATTTGGTATTAAATAATTCCCATTTTGGCTCTGTTATCCACCCCCCCCCATTCAGTCAAAGTGAATATTTAAAATTAGATAAATGGAGGTGATAGGTATATTTGTTTTTTGGCATATATCCCCCAAATCTCATGTTAGGCAATGTAGCATTGTGCAGAGGTGGATTAGTCTATCTGATGGATTAATAATTTAAATGGACTATTTGGTAGTACTTGTTGGCAAGAGGCAAGTGAATGGAGGAAGTAGGGCACTAGGGGTATGGCCTTGGGGTTCTTTTTGTCCCTGGTCCTTTCCTCTTTCTCTTTGCTAGAGGTGCCAGGAGCTGAGAAATTTTCCTCTGCCACACCCTTCCACCCTGAGGTTTCTGCCCTGGAGCCCTATGATCAAGGATGAGACCTTGGAAACTATCAGCCCCAAATAGGTTTCCCTCTTCTTAGTTGTTCTTGTCAGGTATTTTGGTCATAGTGACAAAAGGGTGACTAACACCCACCATGTGATCAAGAGTGATGTTGAATAAGATGTGTGCTCCGAGAGAAAGCTCTGAAACAAGGAAATGGGGCAACAGGAAGATCACACAGAATATGACTACCCATACAACAGAACCTTAACTGTCTCCCGATCGCTGTTTGTTATAAGGTTTACATATATGTTTCACCTCACAGATGATATTTTATAACAACTAATAACAATTACTAGAAATGTTGGGTAAATGTATTAATTATTGGGTTATTTTAATAAAATCTCCAGATGGCCTTCCTTCATATTACTTAACTGTGCTCCTCAGGTAGAATTTAAGAAACAAATGTGATATTCTGCTTTTAAATCTTCTCTCTACTGCTTCCGATTGCCAGTGTGGTTGAAATAAAAAATGATTTTTCTCTTGTTTTCTGAACATGCTTAGAATATAGGACAGGTTTTGTTAAATTTTTATTCCTGTAGCTAGAACCTATTTTAGCTTGATTCAAGGGTCACAGAATAAAAGTAATCAAGAGGAGCACATATCCCTTTACCCTGACAGCAGAAGTTGAATTCCTCTTTGGTTTTGCTCTGTCTGATTTATCTCTTCTCCCTAGTCATCTTTATGGGCTGTCTCTGCCCTCCTCTTCTCTCTCAGTGTAAGAGCCAAATGCATTTATTCTTCCTCAATTTCAACAGCCACTTGAATACTGACAACTCTCAGTTTTAGATCTCTGGGCAAGCATTAACTCCTGATATTCAGATCCACAGTTTCACACATTCTGGAATTTTCTATCTGACCTTTTGCAGATGGCTCAAAGCGAAACCATTTTCACATCCAGACCTATATCTTTCATCTCACCCAACTGTATTATCCTCCATCTACTCACACCAGAAAACCTGGAAAGTGTCATTGATTCACTCTCCATTAACTCTCAAGCCCTGTAAATTCTGTCTTCTTAATTTCCCCTGCTTTCTATCTGTATTATAACCACTGTCTTATTCAAACAATTTAGTTATTTAACCTATTTATGCAATAGCATTCCTAACTGTTTCCCTTTTTTCTCTTCTTGATTTCCCTACCAATCAATTGGCTCCACCACTGCAGGTGACATTTTCAAAGTATGAATTGGGCTTTTTCATTTACCTACTTTAAAATCCTCAGGAGATTCATTAAACTCATTGGCAAAGGTATACAAATCCCCTAAGATACACTTAATAAATGAAGACAAGGTAAGCTGCCTTCTTCCTGCCATTTTCCCTCCCTCCTTTTCTGTCCCTCCTCTACCTAAATATGCACCCAAACAGAAACTATATGATAATTTTCATTGGCTGGAATCACCCATGGCTTCTTAAAGCAATGATTTTTAGCTGCACTGTTGCTATTACCTTCTGACTCCACCTTACACACTCATTGTCAAACTTCAGTGCAGATGTCAGCTCCTCCAGAACCTCTCTCCCATCCTCCCACTCCCTTTCCAAATCTGGAACTAGGTGTTTCTACCTGCTCCTTAGTAACACAGCAGCCAGTCCAGATCACTTCTGTGACCCATTGCTTTCTATTCTGACACCAGGATGATCTATTCTCTTAACCTTGCTTTCCTTCACCTGGGTGGCTGAAAATTTAATTAATTGTAACCATTTACTGAGTCTTGTTAAAAAAAAATAATAGAATGCATTCAGTCTGAGATGTTATGGAATTTAATTTGATTAATGAGATTATTTGAGTGTATTATTTTTTCTCTTTTTGCCTTTACAGATGAAGCATCTAGGAAGTATGTAACCTAATATATAGAATTTTTTTTCCTTTTAAATTTTGTTTTTGAGGAGCTTGGATTTTAGTTTACTTGTAGAGTTATATGTGTGACTAGGTTTCTAACCCAAGCACTGCAAAAAAAAATTTTTTGGACAGTTTTTTACAGGGCTGTGTAGACATAATAATTAATAGTTTGTGAAAATTTTTATCATAAAAGTGATATGTATCTAGGGAAGATACATATGCTTCTGAATTTTGGATTAAATTCTGTCAATGTTCTATGGTTGCAATTATGTTTGTTATGCATAAGATAATTACCAATAAATTATTAATTGTTAATAAAATCATTCTTTACCCACAGAAATGATTATTTTCTTTTTTATGTTAAGACATTTGAATAATTAATCAATGTACTGGAAATCAAATATTTAAAAAATTGATTTTTTTTTGTTAAAGGTGGCAAAAATTAGAGAATCTTGAAATTTATTTTCTGGAAAGTAAAATTAAATTATTTTTTTTTTTAGTTTTGTCGATGGACTTTTATTTATTTATACGTGATGCTGAGAATGGAACCCAGTGCCTCATACATACTAGGTAAGTGCTCTACCACTATGATACAACCCCAGCCCCAGTAAAATTAAATTTTCTATAATTACAAAGGTGTAAAATAAGGTGTGCAGTTTTCTTTCAAGTTAATTGTTGCTTTATTCTTAACTTTCAGCATCTCATGTTTCTAACTTTCAATAGCTAAACTACTCTTTCCTCTTTTTTTAGCTCTTTCTTTCTGAGTCTGTTAATGATTGTAAATATTTTAGATTTTTGAGTTGTCCAAATATGTGAGTAAAAATTGTCATAATACAAATATTAACCTGGAACATAAAAAGAATAAACTTTCTAGAGCCATGTTAATAGCAGATGATAAGATCCAAATTCTAAACCAGATATATTCTCTCTCTCTCTCAAACTAATAATATATAATTTTCTCATTTGGCAAAATGATTACAAATGTCCATGCTAAATAATGATTTCATGAACAATGAACAAGTACATAATTCTGGAGCTAAAGTAAGGGGCTTAATTGTGGTTTTTTTTTTTTTTTTTTACCCCAGGGCACTTTACCACTGAGCCACCTCCACAGCCCTGTTTATTTTCTATTTTGAGACAGGGTCTCACTAAGTCACTGAGGGCCTTGCTAAATTTTTGAAGCTGGTCTCTAACTTGCAATCCTCCTGCCTCAGTCTCCAGAGTCGCTGGGATTACAGGCATGTGCCACTGGACATGGATGCTTAATAGTTTTCAGTGCATCTCAAGGTATTTGATAAAATTTTGATATTTTGAAGGCACTGTGCTGGAAAGATAAGCCATAGGGAAAGGCGAAGCGATTCAAGAAAAATGTATAGATACTCATGCAACAGTTTAAAAAATAACAAGCAAAATGTTCACAGTAAGTATGAAACATTCAATGGTTGAAGGAAAAATAGCCACCTGGAAAAATCATGAAATCTAATGGAAATGTCATTTGAGATGGGTCTAGAGGAATCTAGTTTGAAGATTAAAGCAAAGGAGATTATCAATCTCTTTCAACTGTTATTCTCCAGGTTTAGATGCTCATCCCATTTCACTTGATGATACTCTGTTGCCAACTGTGTTTCTTCTGCATTTCAACTTCATAAACTCCCTGTTACATGACCTCTACTGAAAGTTAATCATACTAAATTAATCACTATTTCCTTGAAAGGAAAAAAAAATTTTTTTTTTTAAAATTACCTTGTCTCTACTCATTGCACACTCCCTGCAGTTTTCATATTTTTTCCCTTCCCTTAAGCAGGTTGCAAATGAATATAGAAGGCTTAGTTTAGTTTCACTGTGTTCCTTGACCACAACAAGTGTTATTGCACAGGTATTTCTGAAATCTCTTTGCATATTCTTTGATTATTGAGTCCCATATTGTATCATTTTCTGTATGAGCTTGTCCTTCCAAGCAAAGTGTGAAATTTCTAAGATGGGGCAATGGTTAATGTCCTTTCCTCAGGCACAATTGTCAAGTGATTTAAGTATTTCTGTGTCTGTATGTATCCTGATGGAATGAATTCTCAAGAAAAGAACAGTATGTGTGAATGTAAAGCTTCTATAGCAGGGTTCCTATAAGCAAGGTTGGTAATGAAAAGCAAACTCTGAATTCTTGGGTTGCCTCTTCCTCTGACATTGTAAACCACTAACGGGAACACACCTAAAATTAAGGTCATGCAACATGGAAGCACACATACTGCTACAAATCCATAATAGTAGTTCACCACTATAAAATTCTCTCTACCTTTCAATATGCTTTGCTACTCATCATCTAAATGGTTTTCTTCAGCGGGCGGCCTAAGGTGGCCACGCATTCCCCCCCCCCCCAATCAGGGAAACACCTCCTTCTTTCAGATTGTGAGAAAAAAATGGGGCTTTCCTGCTACTGAGAGCGGGGATTCCCTCTCTAAGAACGTGCATCCTCCACCCCGCCCACCGGCGCTGAAGGCTACCCAAGCCAAGGAGCATCCAGGAACGCTCAGGGCACCTTGCACCCCGCTTCGCAGAGAAGGGTCTGGAGCCAGGAATTCGCTAATTAGCTCGCCCCCATTGGTTGTCCCCAGGCACCCCCATCCCCTCACTGTGTTATGCTAATGAAGGGAAGGCTCATTGGCTGGGCCTCCAGCAACAGCTCAGCAGGAGGAGTGCCGGGAGAGCCGGGTTGGCGGCGCCTGGGGCCAAAACCCCACCGGGTTTCCTCCTGCCTTCCCTGGGTAGAGCCGGGTGCACGCCCTCCCCAGGGACCTGCAGCCCCGAGGACGCCCTAGCTGGAGGCTCTTTTACCTACCTCTAGGAAACTGCCTCACCCTCTGCTGGTGCTAACTGCCACCCTTCTGCCCTCTTTCTAGGCACCGCGTGTTTTTTCTTTTTTCTTCTTCTTTTTTTTTTTTCAGGAGAAGTAACTTTTGCATCCCGCCTCCCCCCAGTCCTGGGGACCAGAGGCGGTGCGGAGCCTGGGGGCGGTTCCTTGGCAGCGTTGATTCTAGACGGAGCCAGACTTTTGCTCCAGGGCTGGGTTTGCATCATCCCATCACACCCTCGGGAGAGAGGAGCCAGCCCCCTTTCCAGCCTCGGCTTCCGGCGCTAAGCCGACCCCTCCCCCTCCAGTCCCCTTCCCCTCCTCGCATCCCTCTTTCTTTTGGCCTTAGCATTCTACCCATCTCCTCGCTCTACCCCGCAACATCTTCTTTCTTTCTCCTTCCTCTTCCCCGTTTGTTGTTTGATGCTTCCCACTCTTTGAGGAAGAATGGTTGATTTGGAGAGCGAAGTGCCCCCTCTGCCTCCCAGGTACAGGTTTCGGGATTTGCTGCTAGGGGACCAAGGATGGCAAAACGACGACAGGTGAGTGGTGTGGTGCAGTGTTGACTGTGAATACTGCTGAAAAAAAGTATTTTTCTTGTTCTTGCAATGCGTTTATCGCATTTAAAGAGCACTGTGTTTCATTGAATTCAGTTTTTTCTGGAATAGTTATTTCATGTATCACATGCCACATATTCATGTTTTAAAAATAATATGTGGGCTAAGTTAGTCAGAAATGCTTTCCTGAAGTTCAGTTTGGCGTTAATGTTCTGTTTGAATTAAATAAAAGATCCATTATTGGTCCAATTAGGAATCCCCCTGCAGGCACACTGTGCAGCAGGCTTCTTTTCCTTACCTGCTGGCTCCCAATGCCAGCTCCTATTCCAGTAGTAACTGGAGACTTTATCTTGGACATCAGTTAGAGGATAATATTTCAATTAAATCTCTTCTTTATAGGCAAAAATGTATATATTGATTAAAAATTTAAAGAAGAAATACCTGAGGTATTACTCACTATGCTTGTGAATTAGGGTATTCTGATTAACTGGAGAGAATTACAACAATATTTAAACAAATTCAAATGCTAATTGACATCTAGCATAGTTAAATGATTGTTCAAAGGCAGCATAATGTTTATTGTGATTGAATTTATATTTATTTCAAAACCTCAGGATCATCAAGTAAAATGGAGATCTTCATTGTAGAAAGTGTGAGGTGAGTTGACTACAAGAAGGGCATACTTTGACCAAGGTTTGCTTTTTAAGTGTAATATCCAAGATGTTAACTATTCATGTGTTTGCCCTCATTTTTCTAAGGATGTTGCAGATAATGTCAGTAGTTAAATCTTTTGTTTAAATAGTGCCTAAAGAAATCACTGCTATATTGAAAAGTTTTGCATAGTTATTTAAAATTTGTATTATAATAGAACTTATGCTAGCCCAACTTTTAACTTAAAAATGAAGCCACATTTACTAGACAATTAAATATTAAACATTTAAAAATGTTCGACCATTTGAAAAGATGTAACTGATTTTGTGGTTTTATAAAAATTAATACTGCCAGTTTGGTTCCAAACAAATTGTTAATCTCTGAAGGCAAGACCTTTAGAATCAGAGAGACCCAGATTTCAATCTTACTGAGTAGTCAGTCTTGAGCAACTAATTTAGCCATTATGAGAAGCAATGATTTTATTTTTGTAATGGGAATATATGTACCTCATAAATATCTATCTCTGTCTGGGATTGTGGCTCAGCGGTGGAGCACTCGCCTCACATGGGCGGGACCCGGGTTTCATCCTCAGCACCACCACATAAAAATAAAGGCATTGTGTGTGTCCATCTACACCTTAAAAATAAATATTTAAAAAAACTCTATCTCATAAAGTTGTGATAAGAAGGAGAGGCACAGGACTAACAGTTGTTACTAAGACTGCCAAGTGCTTTACTGTGCTGTGTGTTATCTCAGTCATACTGTAGGTATTTTACAGAAAAGGAAACTGAGATTCTGGGAAATCAACTATTTGTCTTGGTTCATATATCTTAGAATAAACATGACTTGAGCTCAAATTTTTGTGACTCAAATTTCTCAAGAAACTCAAGAAAAGGGGAAACTTCAGTTTTTCCCTTTAACTCATTGAATTTGTAACAATAATTTTATAGCACCTAGCATGATTTAAGTTCTCATTAAATATTGGTTCTTTTCTTCACTTCTGATTTGTTCTGATTTGTAGTTTGCATTTTTTTCATCCAGGATCCTAAAATAATTTGCAGTAAGTAAAGCCATCTCTTTTTTCTTTAATAAGGTCAAAGATTCCTCTTTGCAATTAAGTCTGAGTAGCAAGCTTGTTCTACTCCATCAGATCAATTACTTACATGCCTTGGGGATGCATTTTCTACAGAGTTGAGGAGGGGAGACTTTTAGATAGGAGTAGGTAGACAGCTCCCACCAACTGATTCTTTAAGTGCTCTGCTATTGTTCCTTCTGCTACTTTCTATGAATGCTTTCTTTCTGAGGCTCTCTCTCCCCTGCTAACTTCAGAAGCATACTACACCTGCATAGTGGAGAGCAAGCCACAGTGCTCCTGAGTGAATAGGGAATTGTGTAATATATACCTCAGTTGCCTTGCTCCTCAGTTGAGATCATTCTGAAGCCTGTTCTACCTGGTGTCCAAGAGGACTAAGCTCCAGGTTTTCACAGTGATAACTGGTTTGATACTGCGAGTTTGCTGATTTAGAACACTCCTTTGCCCTACTGTTACTTTCTGGAGCCAATGCCTAAATAAACTTCTTATTCTCCAGTCCTAGCTAAAGTTCCACTTCTGAGGGAAACTGAATCAAGGGGGCTGCCTTCTTCATTTAGAGTTTTGTACTAGAAAGGATGGCGGAATTGAGTTCCAACTGTGCAAAGACAGACACTTTATACTTGATACTTGTTTTTGGAATTTTTAAGCTAAACTTTAGTAGGGTATGATTGATTTTCATGTGAAAATAAGTGAGGCATATGATAGATGAATGGAAAGGTGTTGTGAAAGAGAAAATATTGATGAGCCTTTTAGGATACAGAAAGTGCATATTCCACACCATAGACTTGCTTTGAAACAACTTTGGATAGTTAGGTCTCCTAAATTTATATTGTGTTACCTTTTGGTAGGTGAACATATCCTCCAACACATACATGTAATAAATGTATAAAACATACATATACACACATATATATTATGTGTAACAGATATGTAATGGACATTTAATATATTTAATGGATACATATGCATTATCTCAGTGCTATATAACTACCTCTACCTTAGTTGCATTCTGATATCTGAGTAAAAGATAAGGAAACTGAGTTAGACACAGCAGTGCAGAGAATTTAGCAGGTGGATAGCATTAGTTCTGGGATGCCATGAAGTAAGTTTGAGGGCTGCAAAATGATCAATTACTTATGCCTTGGGGATGTCTGCTACATCAAATGTACATATGATGCACATTGATTTCTTTGGCCTTCTGAGTTAACAACAAAAATCTTTTACAATGCTTTAAATGTCTTTAATGGCCATTTATCCTTTCAGTAGTACTTGAATGTTTGCTGCATCTCAGTGCCTCATTAAGTTAGGTTTGGGAAAAAATGCAGAAATATGAAACAGTGCTTCTAGCTAAGGAGGTGGCCATCGGATGTAATTAGAGGTGAATTTTCCCCAGAATAATGGCAGAATTGTTGATGTTATGATGATGTCCTTGTACTATTTCTCTTTTAAGACTTTCAAGAACATCCTTCATTATTTGTAGATAGCATATTCAGCATTTGCTTGAAAATAAGATAGCCAAAGTCACCACATTAGCAATGGCTCAAGGTATTCAATTGATTTTGAATATGATATTTAGTTTTCATTGATATCCTATGATTGACATTTGAGTAGAGGTAATCTAGCTGATTTCATATGAAAGACATTCTGTGATATGTAGACTCATTGTAGTATTAAAATATATTGTTTTTTTGTTTTGATATTTGTATGATTTATAAAATAACAGAGATTTGGAGTATTCTTGTGCAGTTAAAGATAAATAAGTGTCAGGTTTTTAAACACCTTCAGACAGTTAATACAAACCCTTCTCCTCTTTCACCATTGCTTAATAATTTTAAAGTTTAGAACACATTGCACTTCATGTGAATAAACTTTCACAATTCCAATTACTGTTAATGGATGATTCTCACCTGTAGTTTTAAAAGAGTAGGCCATTTATTTAATTAATACTATTCTCATTTTTGAAAGTCAGGTCAATGGTTTCAACTTCAGTAATTTTAAGTATATCTCTCATGTTTTATAGGCAGCATTTAAAAATAATGCAAGTAAGTCCCCTAGGATTAAAACCATAAAAGGATTTGGACAAGTGAATTAACAACTTAAGAGGTAGTTGTAAAATAGGGAAAATATTTGAATAGCTTTTAGAGTCTGTGCTATTTTACTTATTATAGATTGCAAAATATATTACTGTGTGCAATAAAATTAAGGGAAGGGGTTTTCCATTGGCATATGGGACAAATTTTATCTCCCAAAATAAATTATATATTGTTTTGCAGAGTAGCCATTTATCATGGAGTATTTATGTTTGCAAGTTCAGGTCAATAAATATGCTATTTTTGAGTGCCATTAAAATGAATAATTTTTTTTTCTTTTTACTATTTAGTTGTATAATGAAATTACCCACACATATGCAATATCTGTAAAAATGACTTACCATTTATTTTTCTAAAAATAATCTAGATAATTGTGTTTATTTAACACTGTCAGTTATACTAAAATCAATTTTTGTGAATAAAGCAGTAAAAATTAGCAACTGAGGTAGACATTGGTGCCAAAAAACCTTTAAATATATACAATGTAATTCAAAAAATGCAGAGAAAAATATAATGATGATTACTCTTTTTCAGTAGTTACCAAAATTTGACATTCATATTTTATATAAAAACAGGATCCTTTCCCTTTGATCAACTCATAAATAAAATTGAAATGTGGGTTTTCAAGTTACTTAGAATTTATTTTAAAAGTTTGAGTCTATTTACCTACTCTCACATACCCACTTTCTCTATTTAGATATGTATTAGTAATATCTGTGAATCTTGCACTTTTAACTCTGAAAATACATCTACATGTAATAAGACTTGGACTGGGGAGTTTAGAGTATGATAATATAATTTTCTACTTAAGGATTGTAACATAACACTTTCCAATAAGTAGTCACCTGCAGCTTCAACTGGTTGTTGAGAATGAATGCAAAACATACTTCAAGTGATACCAAGGAAATTATTTCACTAACTTAATTCTACCAAAATTTTAAAATGCTTTTTTTCCTTCTCTGTTATTAATATAAACTTCTTAACATCAACTTCTTCAGAAATAGATTTAAAAGAAATAGGTTTATATTTAAAAGAAATATAAAAAATACACAAATGAAGGGTAAATACTCTTAGCTAAGTGCTCATTTTTGAAATAAAATAAAAATTGAACAATATATGTATTAACATGGACCAGAAACTAGATCATGGTATTATTTCTTTGCTGACCTTAACACTGAATATTTCTGTGGACTATAACAATTCATGTTCCTATTAATTAAACTGCTTCAGAAATTCATAAATCATTTTGTCATTGATGGTCCATCTGTTTTTTATTAGTGTATTTGTGTGTTGCTAATGCCATCTTACTTAGGCACCAGGCTTGTCTAATCTATCTTTGGAAGTAAAAAAAGAGTTTTATACACTGAAATTTAACCAGTTGCTTTATGTACTTACTGTATGAGATTACATCAGTCTGGGTGTCATCCCCGCCCTCCAATCCCCCCACCCCCATGGAGGATGGAACCCAGGGGTGTTCTACCACTGAGCTGTACTGCAGGCCCTTTTTATTTTCTGAAGCAGGACCTCACTAAGTTTCTGAGGCTGACCTTGGATTTGCTATCCTCCTGCCTCAGCCTTCTGAGAAGCTGGGATTATAGGCCTAGTCTCTCTGGCCTTTTCTAAGTAATATTTAATATTCTTCATCAAGATTTTTTAAAAACTGAGACTTTTCCTAAGTAATTAAATTTTTCTCTGCAAAAGTATTCAAAACCAAAGATAATGATCCAGAAAAACAATTTATTTCACTTTTGACATTCCTTGATTGCATATGTGATTATGGATATGGATATATATATATATATATATATATATATATATATATATATATATTATATATCGGGATCCTTTCCCTTTGATCAACTCTCTCTCTCTCATATATATATCAGGAATAGAACCCAAGGGCGTTTAACCACTGAGCCACATCCCCAGCCCTTTTTTTCTTTTTTCTTTTGAGACAAGGTCTTGCTAGATTACTTATGACCTTGCTAAATTGCTGAGGCTGGCTTTGAACTTGCAATTCTCCTGCCTCAGCCTTCTGAGCCACTGGGATTACAGTCATGGGCCACCATGTTTGGCCATATGGGATATTTTTTGGGATCACCAAAGGATTCTAATGATTAGACAGCAATCAAGCTACAGTTTATGAAAAGACATGCAAACATTGTGAACTCTAGTGAACAGAGTAAATTATGTCCATATTGATTGCAATATCTCTTCAAGTTCTTTGAAAATAGGATAAATATGAATGTAGCTATCTTATTGAAGAAAGAGGATTTTTAGATAAAATGCCTAGGAATAAAACTGTAAAATGGGTCAATCCAATGTGGTAAACCTGAAAGTATATTGAAATAGATCAATGTATAGGGTCAGAAAATTGGTACAATCGATATAAAATTGGTGGATGACTGTCATAATAAGCAGGTTAATATTATCTCTATATTAGTAAAGTCAATTCTATTTTTGCTAAATAACCTCTCCCAGTTGTGGAGAACTAGGTCTTTCTCTTTTCAAAGTTAATTCTAACCCATTTAAAAACATACTATAAAAAAACTTAATCCCACTGGCATTATTCTTTTATATGCATTAAACAACTACCAACCATGAAGAAGGACACTAAGTAGAAGGGATAAAATCATGAACAGAATGGATCTAGTTCTGACAACAGTGAAATTTACAGTAGTAAAAACAGACATTAATTTTTTTTTAATTGCAGACATAGACTTAACTATGATTTTGATGGGCTACAGAGAAAAATTGCTAGATGCTGTGAGAAGGCAAGACCTTGTTTAGTTCAGCAGACTAAACATCTGCATCTCTAGAGCATTTATCAAATTACTGGGTCTCTTGAAACATGGGTCTTAGAAGCTCTGTGCCTTTCCTTGGATTTGCACTGTTTGAATTGTAGTTTGCTAGGCATGAAGCCATGATTGACCTATTGGTCAGAACTATCTTGTTTGTAAATGAGAATTCCACAATAGATTCAGATAGCCAATGTGGTAGATAACAGAGAACCTGATCTCTTGAAGACTATTATGACTTTCATTGAACTATTTTAACTCTAATCTTTGGGGTAACCAAATTTCTACATACAGAGTCTTACTTGATGTATTCCCACATTCTTTCAGCATTTTTAGTCTGAGTAGAGTGCTACTATTGTATTCTAGGATGTTCCCTGAGGATAGATAGCCTTAGCACCTTGCATTATTTCTGCTCCAAAGTTAACATCTTGAGCAGGGAAAGCTTGGGAAATTCTTTTGTGCTGTCTAAGGTCTTCCACCACAAGGCAGAATATCATGTGGGGAGGGTGTGGTAGAGGAAAGAGGCTCAAGACATCACTCTGAGAAGCAGACAGTTTCCACTCACCTACTACAAAATATGTACCCCTAAGTTATGTCCCCAGTGACCCACTTCCTTTGCTCACACCCTACCTAGCTACAGTTACCATCCTGTTAATCCCTATTAGTGAATTAATTCACTGATTGGGTTAAAGTTCTCATAGCCCAGTCATTCACCCTTTATACTTTCTTGCATAGTTCATACATGAGGTTTTGGGGACACCTCAAATCTAAACCATAACAATACTCACATTGACTATTTATATTTGGACTTATTCCTAGGCTTTTAATTCACTTTTTAAGTAAAATTTTTTAGTGGCATAGAAGATACCAATCTTTTAATTTCTCACCAATCTGGCCAATTTGGAACTCCAGCTGCCTAAGTTTGAATAGGGGCCTACTGTTCCAGGTCTGCTATTCTCTTTCCTCCCCATGGATAGCCAATACTACTTCTCTGTGATTATTCCTTTGAATTAACTTCATTAACAATGACAAATTCAGGGGCTTTTTAAGGTCCCTCTAGAAGTCTGAATGCCTTTAGCCTTGTTTTGCCATAAACAGACTTAGAAGTAATTGTTCCAAATGGTCCTGAAGAAATTATAAAATTTAATTGAAATATATAAAATAGACAAAAATGGAAGGTTTAGCTTTAGTTCAATGTGTTGACCAAATATCAGGTAAATTCATAGCCTTATTACAAGTCTAAAAAAAGTAGTTTTATTGAAAAATCAACATATCACTATCAAAATAATCTGAAAATTTTTGAGAATTTAAGAGGTCATTTTGAAAAACAGAACACTAACAAATATTAACGCCTATTTTAGATAGGTCATATGATCTAAAGTATCCAAATAGAGAGATAAAGGAAACAGTATAACTGACTATAAAATCAATCACCTCACACATTTTCCAATGGAATAAAAAGCTATCTATGAAAAGTAGGAGAAAATAGAAATTAATGTTTAGGATATCAACAAAGGGATCAAAACTTTTCAGTAGTAAAATTGAAATAGCAGTCACTTACTACCTCTTTAACTCACACCTCCCTTATCTTGGAATACTATTTCTTTAAAAGGATAGAAAATTACCATAAAAGACAAATGTATTAATAGATTTGGCTATGCAGACTATGAGTCCTTTGAGCCCAGAGCTGTGAGCTTTATCTCTTTTCCAAGTATGGTGTTTTCTAGAATGCATTCAAGTACCACTTAATGGATGGATTCTAGTTGATCTTGTATACACGCTCTCCATCATTTGATGGTCGAACACTGATTCTTGAAGTCTTCCCACATGTTTGCTGCAGCCTGATAGGTTCTTCTCATTTGCCTTCTGGTCCCTGCCTGGTTTTAGAGATTGGCCACCTCTGCTTTGAGATTTTTATAGAGGCATGCAAATGAGGACCTGCAGATCCCCTACTGGGTCAGGCTTGATGAGGTACTCAAGTGCATGTGAAGGCTGATACTGTGTTTCTGGCATAAATGACCGAGCTGTATTGGGCCTATCTTGAGGCTGCTGCTGGTTAGGCTCATCCACCACTGCACTTTGGGCTCCACTGGAATCACCATGGGGTTTCATTTGCCTTTGTGGCCCCACAGGGCTCAGGTGTTCCACTTCACTTGTGCCAATAGGTGGCAGCAGATTATTTCGACTCAGGGGTATTGCCAAAGGGACTTGTGACCCTCTGAGGATTTCTTCCACAGGTCTTGGTGTTCCAGTGCATGAGTGGCTGTGCTGATTGGATGAAGGGTACATGGTGGGGGATTACGTCTCCTGGCAGACTGCACTTTATATGACAGACATGATGTTCTAAGCTCTAAGGCTCGGTTTGGCCAATTTCGGGTTGAAAAGATGGTACTGGACCCAGGCCTCATAAGTAGCTTGTTATCAAGATCTAGGAGCTTATCAATTAGGTAGAGATTTCTTGGCTGTAGAGGCATCCCATGAATCAAGAAACCATTCGCATTTGGCTGATGACCACTTGCTTGACAGAGACTCATCAGATTCGAGGTGACAGCACCTTGGACTGTGGCACTGGAGGTAACACCAAAGTATGTGGTTCACTCAGCACAGAGAGACTTTCTGAGTCTGTCTGGTGACTGCAACATTACTCTCACCATCAGAAGGAAATCCCTCCCAGTAACTACGTGTCAATTGCTCCAAACAGCTCACAGTTTTGCTCCACACTTTGCGAAACACATAAGCAAGAATGTCCTCTTTCATGCAGTAAAATGGAGCAATGGGAGGGTACCCTAATTTCTGTTCCTTTGTAGCTGCTTCTGATTTATTTTCATGAAATCCCTCTTCCATATCTGTATGGTCAAAAGCCAGGTATTCCTCAACTATTCCTTCTGAGCAGATTATACAGTTGTCTTCTCTTTCCACAGCACACAAACCAGGGGATATTGCTGAATCTCTTTCTTGAGACAAGGCTGCTTCATGTGAAGCTGAAATAGCAGGTGGGGATCTAGGATATAATCCATAACCTTCACTTGGAGTAATTATCTGTTTACCCAGAATCCTGAGGTGAGGAAAGCTAGATGTCCACTGTTGGCACTCTTCTTGTAGACTCTTGGTATGCACACTTGACTTTTGCTCATATAAGAGCTCATCAATGGCTGTGAACATGGCCTGGACTTTTTCAGTGGCATTTTTATCAAGTTCACCGTATCCCCAGGAGAAGTCTGAGCTGCCTTCTGTAGAGATCCCTGTGCCACTATAACTTGGAAAAGCAGATCCTGAATTCCCAGCATTGCCTGATGTTAAAGGTGATTCTTGAGTGAAGTCAGACTCACTTTGGGAATCAAAAGTGATTGTATTTTTACTGCATGATTGTCCTATGAATCAGATTGGCTGTAACTCAGCCATTGGGGACAAGAGACTTTAGCCTCTGCTGCTTACTGCTCACTATGGGGAAGCGGCTCACTATGGGGTCCTAGCCCCTGTGGCTGGCAGTGCTTTTAACCCTTGAATTACTTGACCTAAATGCCAAACACAGACTAACTTAAGATCTGATGGTAATGCTAGCATTCGCTGGTAAAAAACCTTTGGAGCACCCACGTGACACAGAAAAAAGTACAGGATGTACATGAGCTGCAACCGCAGGTCGCAGAGACAGAACAAGCTGCTACCGCAGTAAGATCTTGGCCAGGTGGGGGGAAATGCAGACAAAATCAAACAAAATGCAATTGGCTAGGAAAACTTGGGGAACTTTTGCCCCGAAAATGGGCATCGGACTCCATGTTGTTTCCATCACCATGGTAACCATGGGGTGCCTGGCCGGAAGAGCGGCTTCCTGGTCCACTCTTTCTGGTCCCACACTTTTGCGGGCTTCCGATTGGTTCTTCCACAGTCACTCAGACAGGACGTCTAGTCCGGCCTTCCAGCCACTAACCTGTACTACTGTGTTTCAGATTCCTACCGGAGCTGCTCAGAGCCTGTATTTTTAAAAATGCCTACCTGTAAATGCTAACGAAAGATATCTTTTTCAGACAAAATTTAATTCCACAGGTTTCTATGTTACAGTCCTAAATTTAAGTTAGTTCTAAGTTAAATAACCTGACTTTTCTCTATAGTTGTGTTACTAAATAATGTTCTATTGATGAGAGATATCAAACATACTTCTTTATATTTTACTTTTAATTTTGGAGGTTATGAGGATGCATTTGCTTGCCACAGGAACAAAGCCGACAATGTTCCTGTGATGACCAAAAAATCCTTATTCTCATTTCTGACTATAAGAAGTAAATATGTATGCACAAGGATTTTATTTCCGTTACATCAAGTGACGTCACATAGAAGAGTGCACTCCTAGTTAAAAATAAATTAAAATAGATCCAAATATTTTAAGACCACGTGGTTACATATAAAGTTAATACAATTATAATTTATGTTCTTATTCTTAATATATATTTTTTAGATATTTAGATAACCTATATTTGTTAATCTATAGAATAATTAGCACATGCCTAATTGATTAGTTAATATATATTTGCCCAATTGTTTTTCTTCAACAGAAAACCCATAATTTATGTTTTATATTTACATTTATCAGATACTCTGCCTTTTCAGTTACAGATATTTGAGATAAATGTGTTTACTATAAATTTACTTTTAAGTAAAAATACAATCTTCAAGTAGTTTCTAATTCTCAAAGTTACTGTTCAAACTCATAAGATGATAAATAATTATAATTATGTCTACAAAATATCTAAGGATTTTAACTATATTTTCATTGATATTTCTTATCAAAGTATAATAATTTGTTTATAAATTCTAAGGTTTTCAGAAATTGTTCCAAAGTATAACCAAAAAAAAATTTTCTAAAAGAAAAAGATGCTTCAACAAAAACAACAACAAAAAAAAAAAAAAAAAAAAAAAAAAAAACCACACATGGATCCTAAAAAGAAAAAAATAATAATCTTTGGGTAAAACAAGGTCTTTATATTCATTTTCCTAAGTAAAAAAGATTTTTATATTGTTATCTAAACAGATGATATAAAAAGTTAAAACAATTAAAAAAGAGATTTATATATACTAAACTGGCTATAATTAATTTAAGGATATTTCAGGTTATTTTCCTAATTTAACTATACTAATTGAGCTAAAATTTTGTCCATATTTTGACATGATAAACACCTATTAAAATGCAAGTTTATTTCTTTAAAGAAAGATCCTTATTGCCTAATAATTCTTACTGTGTAAGATAAAGATTAATTTTGGTAAATAAATTCACATTGTTGATTAAACATTAAGTATATTGAACTACTAACTTAAATCCCGATTTTAACAATTGTCCTTAGAGACTAAAATTGATTAATTCTAAGACACTGAGATACTAATTTTTACATATTTTGTTTGTTAATTATAAAATTTTAAAAAACCATTTTATTAAGACTAATGTTCTCCAAATTAAAGTTATATGTTAATTTTAAACAATAAAGGTTACAAACTTAAAAAAAATTCATTGATATTATATAAGTTCTCTAACTAGATCTATTGTCCATAAAAAATACAGTAAGATTTATATACTGCTCCCTATACAAAAAATAACCTTCATCATATTTTTTAAAGGCAATTAAGAGATACCTATTTAAAGGATAATATTCTAAAATATAGAGATTTTGAGACCTTCTCTCAAAAAGATTAAAAATTCTTTCTAAATTGTTAGGATGGATCGACTAGTCTATATAAAAAATTAATAATCAATAAAAGGTAAATCTATTCTTAGTCATTTAAATACTTATACTATTATCTATAATTTAAACTAATAATACTATGACTTATGCCAAGCCCTTACTCAATTTTATTAAATAAGGAAAAGGGGGAATACAGGATCCCAGAGAGACACTAGATTTTACAAAATACTTTAAAAGTTTTTTTTTTTAAATTGTAATATTGAGAGTCTTAATGTTACTGAACATGATTCTGTAAATTAAATCAGATATCAAAGGAGAGTTTGGAGAGTTTAAACCAGTCATCATGATAATGACAGAGAAACCTGGCGCAGGAAGGTCAATTTCCAGCTACAGAGCTTATAGCCATGCAGCTTCACGAGCTTGTCAGGTAAATAAAAATTATAAAAAGACTTGTATGGACCCATTTTCCAGGTCCACCTTTAATGTGTCTTGCAGTGTGGACTGGAAAGTCCACCCATGAAACTAAATTAATTGTCCTGACTGTAATGGTCAGTTATACCTATATATTGATTCTATGGTAAGCAGACTGTCTGGAAGTATCTTTTGAGAAAAAGACAGTGTTAAAATAATGGATTGTTGTGCATCCATATGGATAGCAGCTATGGACCAGATGTGAGTAACACCAATTAAGGACCAGTTCTGTATGAGGGATCTCTCTTCATCTGTCTCTCTCAGCTTTATCACTATATTACAGTTTGTCTTTCTATGGCCTGTCTCCTTCCTTCCTGAACGAATTCCTACCAGCCCAGTGCTGAGAGCTGAGCCCTCCATGGAGAAGAAACCTGAGTTGGCTGATCCTAGGGTAAATACTGGTGTGGAGGCCATGGGGGCATTATCTATCTAGGAGACAGAGAGCCCTCTTAGGGACGATGCCATGCACAGTCCACATCACCCTGTTTGGCCCCGGAGAATGGCTGGTTAGCCAGTGACGGGTAAGATTCCTCAAGGGAGGGACAACCTAAGACAGGCACAGTCGCAGAGGGGCCATCAGGAGAAAATTGGGGGCCAACAGAGGTGAGGCAAAGAACCTCACCCCCCCACTGGTGCAAAGGCCTAATTCTTCTCCCCTTCGGAGAGAGGTCTCCTGCCCCATGGCTGCTTTGCTCCCCACATCCAGCTCAGATCAGAACCCTAGTGACAGAGACTAGTCAACAGTGACTGTCTGCTCACCACAGCAGGAGACAAATGCAGCTACAGGAATGGGCCATGTCTGGATGCTTTTCTCTTTCTTGGTTCTCATTTTTTTCTATGCTTTTCCTTTCTTTTCTCATCAGGGTTATCCTTTGACAATAAATTTAATAAAAAAAAGAAAAAATGTTAGAAAAGCCTTCAGTTGCAACTAACAGCAACGAACATATGAAGTTTCCTCACAGTATGGTTACACTAGGCAGAAGATGATTGGCTTATGGATATTATCTTGCTAATATAGATTGACAGGCATGCCCCACTCAAACCCTGTAACAGTTGTGTACATTCCAAAAAGAAACTAAGCTACTGGACATTGACTTGAGGTTTGTCATCAGTCAGTTATCACCAGCTCCCGTGGCTGAGGTAGCCAAATAGCTGAGCAACAAATTGACCACACAGAAACTTATGCTAGACAGCAGATAAAAAACCCAAGCCAGCCAATTATGCTGGACTTTAGTGACTAAGACTACATTTACCTTTATGGATAATTGTTAAAAAAATTATTAAAATAGATTTTTCCAAGGATATTTGTATTACTGACAGACCTAATTAACTCCTTAAATATGAGAGTGAAGAGAAAAAATGGTAAATATCCTGTAGCCTATAAAAATACAACTTATTGCCTCATTAATTATTGCCAGCTAATATTTCAGAACTATAATATGCTAAAGTTAATATTCAGGCTTTAAAATAGGTGTATGTCTATTAACCAGACCTACACAAACTGCTGATCTCATAATCCCTAAAGTAACTACTTTAAATATTATTCCTTGCTTATTCAATTTTGGCCTTTGTGGCTATAATTTTTAGATTTTCTTAATGTTTGACTTAAATTACATCCAGCTTCCTTCATGGTCAGATAAGTACTGATAAAAGGATGAGAACTAAGTAATGATGTTCTAGAAGACAATGTAATAAATAATGTGAGTGAGCCCTTTGCTCTATGGTTTATGGAGAGGCCTAAATGCCATGGCAATAAAAATGTCTGTTACTGTGGCCAAACACAATGCCTCCCAATAAAATTCAAGTGATACCAAGGAAATTATTTCACTAACTTAATTCTACCAAAATTTTAAAATGCTTTTTTTCCTTCTCTGTTATTAATATAAACTTCTTAACATCAACTTCTTCAGAAATAGATTTAAAAGAAATAGGTTTATATTTAAAAGAAATATAAAAAATACACAAATGAAGGGTAAATACTCTTAGCTAAGTGCTCATTTTTGAAATAAAATAAAAATTGAACAATATATGTATTAACATGGACCAGAAACTAGATCATGGTATTATTTCTTTGCTGACCTTAACACTGAATATTTCTGTGGACTATAACAATTCATGTTCCTATTAATTAAACTGCTTCAGAAATTCATAAATCATTTTGTCATTGATGGTCCATCTGTTTTTTATTAGTGTATTTGTGTGTTGCTAATGCCATCTTACTTAGGCACCAGGCTTGTCTAATCTATCTTTGGAAGTAAAAAAAGAGTTTTATACACTGAAATTTAACCAGTTGCTTTATGTACTTACTGTATGAGATTACATCAGTCTGGGTGTCATCCCCGCCCTCCAATCCCCCCACCCCCACTGACGATGGAACCCAGGGGTGTTCTACCACTGAGCTGCACTGCAGGCCCTTTTTATTTTCTGAAGCAGGACCTCACTAAGTTTCTGAGGCTGACCTTGGATTTGCTATCCTCCTGCCTCAGCCTTCTGAGAAGCTGGGATTATAGGCCTAGTCTCTCTGGCCTTTTCTAAGTAATATTTAATATTCTTCATCAAGATTTTTTAAAAACTGAGACTTTTCCTAAGTAATTAAATTTTTCTCTGCAAAAGTATTCAAAACCAAAGATAATGATCCAGAAAAACAATTTATTTCACTTTTGACATTCCTTGATTGCATATGTGATTATGGATATGGATATATATATATATATATATATATATATATATATATATAAAATATAACAGGATCCTTTCCCTTTGATCAACTCTCTCTCTCTCATATATATATCAGGAATAGAACCTAAGGGCGTTTAACCACTGAACCACATCCCTAGCCCTTTTTTTCTTTTTTCTTTTGAGACAAGGTCTTGCTAGATTACTTATGACCTTGCTAAATTGCTGAGGCTGGCTTTGAACTTGCAATTCTCCTGCCTCAGCCTTCTGAGCCACTGGGATTACAGTCATGGGCCACCATGTTTGGCCATATGGGATATTTTTTGGGATCACCAAAGGATTCTAATGATTAGACAGCAGTCAAGCTACAGTTTATGAAAAGACATGCAAACATTGTGAACTCTAGTGAACAGAGTAAATTATGTCCATATTGATTGCAATATCTCTTCAAGTTCTTTGAAAATAGGATAAATATGAATGTAGCTATCTTATTGAAGAAAGAGGATTTTTAGATAAAATGCCTAGGAATAAAACTGTAAAATGGGTCAATCCAATGTGGTAAACCTGAAAGTATATTGAAATAGATCAATGTATAGGGTCAGAAAATTGGTACAATCGATATAAAATTGGTGGATGACTGTCATAATAAGCAGGTTAATATTATCTCTATATTAGTAAAGTCAATTCTATTTTTGCTAAATAACCTCTCCCAGTTGTGGAGAACTAGGTCTTTCTCTTTTCAAAGTTAATTCTAACCCATTTAAAAACATACTATAAAAAAACTTAATCCCACTGGCATTATTCCTTTATATGCATTAAACAACTACCAACCATGAAGAAGGACACTAAGTAGAAGGGATAAAATCATGAACAGAATGGATCTAGTTCTGACAACAGTGAAATTTACAGTAGTAAAAACAGACATTAATTTTTTTTTAATTGCAGACATAGACTTAACTATGATTTTGATGGGCTACAGAGAAAAATTGCTAGATGCTGTGAGAAGGCAAGACCTTGTTTAGTTCAGCAGACTAAACATCTGCATCTTTAGAGCATTTATCAAATTACTGGGTCTCTTGAAACATGGGTCTTAGAAGCTCTGTGCCTTTCCTTGGATTTGCACTGTTTGAATTGTAGTTTGCTAGGCATGAAGCCATGATTGACCTATTGGTCAGAACTATCTTGTTTGTAAATGAGAATTCCACAATAGATTCAGATAGCCAATGTGGTAGATAACAGAGAACCTGATCTCTTGAAGACTATTATGACTTTCATTGAACTATTTTAACTCTAATCTTTGGGGTAACCAAATTTCTACATACAGAGTCTTACTTGATGTATTCCCACATTCTTTCAGCATTTTCAGTCTGAGTGGAGTGCTACTATTGTATTCTAGGATGTTCCCTGAGGATAGCCTTAGCACCTTGCATTATTTCTGCTCCAAAGTTAACATCTTGAGCAGGGAAAGCTTGGGAAATTCTTTTGTGCTGTCTAAGGTCTTCCACCACAAGGCAGAATATCATGTGGGGAGGGTGTGGTAGAGGAAAGAGGCTCAAGACATCACTCTGAGAAGCAGACAGTTTCCACTCACCTACTACAAAATATGTACCCCTAAGGTATGTCCCCAGTGACCCACTTCCTTTGCTCACACCCTACCTAGCTACAGTTACCATCCTGTTAATCCCTATTAGTGAATTAATTCACTGATTGGGTTAAAGTTCTCATAGCCCAGTCATTCACCCTTTATACTTTCTTGCATAGTTCATACATGAGGTTTTGGGGACACCTCAAATCTAAACCATAACAATACTCACATTGACTATTTATATTTGGACTTATTCCTAGGCTTTTAATTCACTTTTTAAGTAAAATTTTTTAGTGGCATAGAAGATACCAATCTTTTAATTTCTCACCAATCTGGCCAATTTGGAACTCCAGCTGCCTAAGTTTGAATAGGGGCCTACTGTTCCAGGTCTGCTATTCTCTTTCCTCCCCATGGATAGCCAATACTACTTCTCTGTGATTATTCCTTTGAATTAACTTCATTAACAATGACAAATTCAGGGGCTTTTTAAGGTCCCTCTAGAAGTCTGAATGCCTTTAGCCTTGTTTTGCCATAAACAGACTTAGAAGTAATTGTTCCAAATGGTCCTGAAGAAATTATAAAATTTAATTGAAATATATAAAATAGACAAAAATGGAAGGTTTAGCTTTAGTTCAATGTGTTGACCAAATATCAGGTAAATTCATAGCCTTATTACAAGTCTAAAAAAAGTAGTTTTATTGAAAAATCAACATATCACTATCAAAATAATCTGAAAATTTTTGAGAATTTAAGAGGTCATTTTGAAAAACAGAACACTAACAAATATTAACGCCTATTTTAGATAGGTCATATGATCTAAAGTATCCAAATAGAGAGATAAAGGAAACAGTATAACTGACTATAAAATCAATCACCTCACACATTTTCCAATGGAATAAAAAGCTATCTATGAAAAGTAGGAGAAAATAGAAATTAATGTTTAGGATATCAACAAAGGGATCAAAACTTTTCAGTAGTAAAATTGAAATAGCAGTCACTTACTACCTCTTTAACTCACACCTCCCTTATCTTGGAATACTATTTCTTTAAAAGGATAGAAAATTACCATAAAAGACAAATGTATTAATAGATTTGGCTATGCAGACTATGAGTCCTTTGAGCCCAGAGCTGTGAGCTTTATCTCTTTTCCAAGTATGGTGTTTTCTAGAATGCATTCAAGTACCACTTAATGGATGGATTCTAGTTGATCTTGTATACACGCTCTCCATCATTTGATGGTCGAACACTGATTCTTGAAGTCTTCCCACATGTTTGCTGCAGCCTGATAGGTTCTTCTCATTTGCCTTCTGGTCCCTGCCTGGTTTTAGAGATTGGCCACCTCTGCTTTGAGATTTTTATAGAGGCATGCAAATGAGGACCTGCAGATCCCCTACTGGGTCAGGCTTGATGAGGTACTCAAGTGCATGTGAAGGCTGATACTGTGTTTCTGGCATAAATGACCGAGCTGTATTGGGCCTATCTTGAGGCTGCTGCTGGTTAGGCTCATCCACCACTGCACTTCGGGCTCCACTGGAATCACCATGGGGTTTCATTTGCCTTTGTGGCCCCACAGGGCTCAGGTGTTCCACTTCACTTGTGCCAATAGGTGGCAGCAGATTATTTCGACTCAGGGGTATTGCCAAAGGGACTTGTGACCCTCTGAGGATTTCTTCCACAGGTCTTGGTGTTCCAGTGCATGAGTGGCTGTGCTGATTGGATGAAGGGTACATGGTGGGGGATTACGTCTCTTGGCAGACTGCACTTTATATGACAGACATGATGTTCTAAGCTCCAAGGCTCGGTTTGGCCAATTTCGGGTTGAAAAGATGGTACTGGACCCAGGCCTCATAAGTAGCTTGTTATCAAGATCTAGGAGCTTATCAATTAGGTAGAGATTTCTTGGCTGTAGAGGCATCCCATGAATCAAGAAACCATTCGCATTTGGCTGATGACCACTTGCTTGACACTCATCAGATTCGAGGTGACAGCACCTTGGACTGTGGCACTGGAGGTAACACCAAAGTATGTGGTTCACTCAGCACAGAGACTTTCTGAGTCTGTCTGGTGACTGCAACATTACTCTCACCATCAGAAGGAAATCCCTCCCGGTAACTACGTGTCAATTGCTCCAAACAGCTCACAGTTTTGCTCCACACTTTGCGAAACACATAAGCAAGAATGTCCTCTTTCATGCAGTAAAATGGAGCAATGGGAGGGTACCCTAATTTCTGTTCCTTTGTAGCTGCTTCTGATTTATTTTCATGAAATCCCTCTTCCATATCTGTATGGTCAAAAGCTAGGTATTCCTCAACTATTCCTTCTGAGCAGATTATATAGTTGTCTTCTCTTTCCACAGCACACAAACCAGGGGATATTGCTGAATCTCTTTCTTGAGACAAGGCTGCTTCATGTGAAGCTGAAATAGCAGGTGGGGATCTAGGATATAATCCATAACCTTCACTTGGAGTAATTATCTGTTTACCCAGAATCCTGAGGTGAGGAAAGCTAGATGTCCACTCTTGGCACTCTTCTTGTAGACTCTTGGTATGCACACTTGACTTTTGCTCATATAAGAGCTCATCAATGGCTGTGAACATGGCCTGGACTTTTTCAGTGGCATTTTTATCAAGTTCACCATATCCCCAGGAGAAGTCTGAGCTGCCTTCTGTAGAGATCCCTGTGCCACTATAACTTGGAAAAGCAGATCCTGAATTCCCAGCATTGCCTGATGTTAAAGGTGATTCTTGAGTGAAGTCAGACTCACTTTGGGAATCAAAAGTGATTGTATTTTTACTACATGATTGTCCTATGAATCAGATTGGCTGTAACTCAGCCACTGGGGACAAGAGACTTTAGCCTCTGCTGCTTACTGCTCACTATGGGGAAGCGGCTCACTATGGGGTCCTAGCCCCTGTGGCTGGCAGTGCTTTTAACCCTTGAATTACTTGACCTAAATGCCAAACACAGACTAACTTAAGATCTGATGGTAATGCTAGCGTTCGCTGGTAAAAAACCTTTGGAGCACCCACGTGACACAGAAAAAAGTACAGGATGTACATGAGCTGCAACCGCAGGTCGCAGAGACAACAAGCTGCTACCGCAGTAAGATCTTGGCCAGGTGGGGGGAAATGCAGACAAAATCAAACAAAATGCAATTGGCTAGGAAAACTTGGGGAACTTTTGCCCCGAAAATGGGCATCGGACTCCATGTTGTTTTCATCACCATGGTAACCATGGGGTGCCTGGCGGGAAGAGCGGCTTCCTGGTCCACTCTTTCTGGTCCCACACTTTTGCGGGCTTCCGATTGGTTCTTCCACAGTCACTCAGACAGGACGTCTAGTCCGGCCTTCCAGCCACTAACCTGTACTACTGTGTTTCAGATTTCTACCGGAGCTGCTCAGAGCCTGTATTTTTAAAAATGCCTACCTGTAAATGCTAACGAAAGATATCTTTTTCAGACAAAATTTAATTCCACAGGTTTCTATGTTACAGTCCTAAATTTAAGTTAGTTCTAAGTTAAATAACCTGACTTTTCTCTATAATTGTGTTACTAAATAATGTTCTATTGATGAGAGATATCAAACATACTTCTTTATATTTTACTTTTAATTTTGGAGGTTATGAGGATGCATTTGCTTGCCACAGGAACAAAGCCGACAATGTTCCTATGATGACCAAAAAATCCTTATTCTCATTTCTGACTATAAGAAGTAAATATGTATGCACAAGGATTTTATTTCCGTTACATCAAGTGACGTCACATAGAAGAGTGCACTCCTAGTTAAAAATAAATTAAAATAGATCCAAATATTTTAAGACCACGTGGTTACATATAAAGTTAATACAATTATAATTTATGTTCTTATTCTTAATATATATTTTTTAGATATTTAGATAACCTATATTTGTTTATCTATAGAATAATTAGCACATGCCTAATTGATTAGTTAATTTATATTTGCCCAATTGTTTTTCTTCAACAGAAAACCCATAATTTATGTTTTATATTTACATTTATCAGATACTCTGCCTTTTCAGTTACAGATATTTGAGATAAATGTGTTTACTATAAATTTACTTTTAAGTAAAAATACAATCTTCAAGTAGTTTCTAATTCTCAAAGTTACTGTTCAAACTCATAAGATGATAAATAATTATAATTATGTCTACAAAATATCTAAGGATTTTAACTATATTTTCATTGATATTTCTTATCAAAGTATAATAATTTGTTTATAAATTCTAAGGTTTTCAGAAATTGTTCCAAAGTATAACCAAAAAAAAATTTTCTAAAAGAAAAAGATGCTTCAACAACAACAACAACAACAACAAAAAACCACACATGGATCCTAAAAAGAAGAAAATAATAATCTTTGGGTAAAACAAGGTCTTTATATTCATTTTCCTAAGTAAAAAAGATTTTTATATTGTTATCTAAACAGATGATATAAAAAGTTAAAACAATTAAAAAAGAGATTTATATATACTAAACTGGCTATAATTAATTTAAGGATATTTCAGGTTATTTTCCTAATTTAACTATACTAATTGAGCTAAAATTTTGTCCATATTTTGACATGATAAACACCTATTAAAATGTAAGTTTATTTCTTTAAAGAAAGATCCTTATTGCCTAATAATTCTTACTGTTTAAGATAAAGATTAATTTTGGTAAATAAATTCACATTGTTGATTAAACATTAAGTATATTGATTCACATTGTTGATTAAACATTAAGTATATTGATTGCAATATCTCTTCAAGTTCTTTGAAAATAGGATAAATATGAATGTAGCTATCTTATTGAAGAAAGAGGATTTTTAGATAAAATGCCTAGGAATAAAACTGTAAAATGGGTCAATCCAATGTGGTAAACCTGAAAGTATATTGAAATAGATCAATGTATAGGGTCAGAAAATTGGTACAATCGATATAAAATTGGTGGATGACTGTCATAATAAGCAGGTTAATATTATCTCTATATTAGTAAAGTCAATTCTATTTTTGCTAAATAACCTCTCCCAGTTGTGGAGAACTAGGTCTTTCTCTTTTCAAAGTTAATTCTAACCCATTTAAAAACATACTATAAAAAAACTTAATCCCACTGGCATTATTCCTTTATATGCATTAAACAACTACCAACCATGAAGAAGGACACTAAGTAGAAGGGATAAAATCATGAACAGAATGGATCTAGTTCTGACAACAGTGAAATTTACAGTAGTAAAAACAGACATTAATTTTTTTTTAATTGCAGACATAGACTTAACTATGATTTTGATGGGCTACAGAGAAAAATTGCTAGATGCTGTGAGAAGGCAAGACCTTGTTTAGTTCAGCAGACTAAACATCTGCATCTCTAGAGCATTTATCAAATTACTGGGTCTCTTGAAACATGGGTCTTAGAAGCTCTGTGCCTTTCCTTGGATTTGCACTGTTTGAATTGTAGTTTGCTAGGCATGAAGCCATGATTGACCTATTGGTCAGAACTATCTTGTTTGTAAATGAGAATTCCACAATAGATTCAGATAGCCAATGTGGTAGATAACAGAGAACCTGATCTCTTGAAGACTATTATGACTTTCATTGAACTATTTTAACTCTAATCTTTGGGGTAACCAAATTTCTACATACAGAGTCTTACTTGATGTATTCCCACATTCTTTCAGCATTTTTAGTCTGAGTGGAGTGCTACTATTGTATTCTAGGATGTTCCCTGAGGATAGATAGCCTTAGCACCTTGCATTATTTCTGCTCCAAAGTTAACATCTTGAGCAGGGAAAGCTTGGGAAATTCTTTTGTGCTGTCTAAGGTCTTCCACCACAAGGCAGAATATCATGTGGGGAGGGTGTGGTAGAGGAAAGAGGCTCAAGACATCACTCTGAGAAGCAGACAGTTTCCACTCACCTACTACAAAATATGTACCCCTAAGGTATGTCCCCAGTGACCCACTTCCTTTGCTCACACCCTACCTAGCTACAGTTACCATCCTGTTAATCCCTATTAGTGAATTAATTCACTGATTGGGTTAAAGTTCTCATAGCCCAGTCATTCACCCTTTATACTTTCTTGCATAGTTCATACATGAGGTTTTGGGGACACCTCAAATCTAAACCATAACAATACTCACATTGACTATTTATATTTGGACTTATTCCTAGGCTTTTAATTCACTTTTTAAGTAAAATTTTTTAGTGGCATAGAAGATACCAATCTTTTAATTTCTCACCAATCTGGCCAATTTGGAACTCCAGCTGCCTAAGTTTGAATAGGGGCCTACTGTTCCAGGTCTGCTATTCTCTTTCCTCCCCATGGATAGCCAATACTACTTCTCTGTGATTATTCCTTTGAATTAACTTCATTAACAATGACAAATTCAGGGGCTTTTTAAGGTCCCTCTAGAAGTCTGAATGCCTTTAGCCTTGTTTTGCCATAAACAGACTTAGAAGTAATTGTTCCAAATGGTCCTGAAGAAATTATAAAATTTAATTGAAATATATAAAATAGACAAAAATGGAAGGTTTAGCTTTAGTTCAATGTGTTGACCAAATATCAGGTAAATTCATAGCCTTATTACAAGTCTAAAAAAAGTAGTTTTATTGAAAAATCAACATATCACTATCAAAATAATCTGAAAATTTTTGAGAATTTAAGAGGTCATTTTGAAAAACAGAACACTAACAAATATTAACGCCTATTTTAGATAGGTCATATGATCTAAAGTATCCAAATAGAGAGATAAAGGAAACAGTATAACTGACTATAAAATCAATCACCTCACACATTTTCCAATGGAATAAAAAGCTATCTATGAAAAGTAGGAGAAAATAGAAATTAATGTTTAGGATATCAACAAAGGGATCAAAACTTTTCAGTAGTAAAATTGAAATAGCAGTCACTTACTACCTCTTTAACTCACACCTCCCTTATCTTGGAATACTATTTCTTTAAAAGGATAGAAAATTACCATAAAAGACAAATGTATTAATAGATTTGGCTATGCAGACTATGAGTCCTTTGAGCCCAGAGCTGTGAGCTTTATCTCTTTTCCAAGTATGGTGTTTTCTAGAATGCATTCAAGTACCACTTAATGGATGGATTCTAGTTGATCTTGTATACACGCTCTCCATCATTTGATGGTCGAACACTGATTCTTGAAGTCTTCCCACATGTTTGCTGCAGCCTGATAGGTTCTTCTCATTTGCCTTCTGGTCCCTGCCTGGTTTTAGAGATTGGCCACCTCTGCTTTGAGATTTTTATAGAGGCATGCAAATGAGGACCTGCAGATCCCCTACTGGGTCAGGCTTGATGAGGTACTCAAGTGCATGTGAAGGCTGATACTGTGTTTCTGGCATAAATGACCGAGCTGTATTGGGCCTGGAGAAGAAGTTAGATAAAAGGAGCCTATCTTGAGGCTGCTGCTGGTTAGGCTCATCCACCACTGCACTTCGGGCTCCACTGGAATCACCATGGGGTTTCATTTGCCTTTGTGGCCCCACAGGGCTCAGGTGTTCCACTTCACTTGTGCCAATAGGTGGCAGCAGATTATTTCGACTCAGGGGTATTGCCAAAGGGACTTGTGACCCTCTGAGGATTTCTTCCACAGGTCTTGGTGTTCCAGTGCATGAGTGGCTGTGCTGATTGGATGAAGGGTACATGGTGGGGGATTACGTCTCTTGGCAGACTGCACTTTATATGACAGACATGATGTTCTAAGCTCCAAGGCTCGGTTTGGCCAATTTCGGGTTGAAAAGATGGTACTGGACCCAGGCCTCATAAGTAGCTTGTTATCAAGATCTAGGAGCTTATCAATTAGGTAGAGATTTCTTGGCTGTAGAGGCATCCCATGAATCAAGAAACCATTCGCATTTGGCTGATGACCACTTGCTTGACACTCATCAGATTCGAGGTGACAGCACCTTGGACTGTGGCACTGGAGGTAACACCAAAGTATGTGGTTCACTCAGCACAGAGACTTTCTGAGTCTGTCTGGTGACTGCAACATTACTCTCACCATCAGAAGGAAATCCCTCCCGGTAACTACGTGTCAATTGCTCCAAACAGCTCACAGTTTTGCTCCACACTTTGCGAAACACATAAGCAAGAATGTCCTCTTTCATGCAGTAAAATGGAGCAATGGGAGGGTACCCTAATTTCTGTTCCTTTGTAGCTGCTTCTGATTTATTTTCATGAAATCCCTCTTCCATATCTGTATGGTCAAAAGCTAGGTATTCCTCAACTATTCCTTCTGAGCAGATTATATAGTTGTCTTCTCTTTCCACAGCACACAAACCAGGGGATATTGCTGAATCTCTTTCTTGAGACAAGGCTGCTTCATGTGAAGCTGAAATAGCAGGTGGGGATCTAGGATATAATCCATAACCTTCACTTGGAGTAATTATCTGTTTACCCAGAATCCTGAGGTGAGGAAAGCTAGATGTCCACTCTTGGCACTCTTCTTGTAGACTCTTGGTATGCACACTTGACTTTTGCTCATATAAGAGCTCATCAATGGCTGTGAACATGGCCTGGACTTTTTCAGTGGCATTTTTATCAAGTTCACCATATCCCCAGGAGAAGTCTGAGCTGCCTTCTGTAGAGATCCCTGTGCCACTATAACTTGGAAAAGCAGATCCTGAATTCCCAGCATTGCCTGATGTTAAAGGTGATTCTTGAGTGAAGTCAGACTCACTTTGGGAATCAAAAGTGATTGTATTTTTACTACATGATTGTCCTATGAATCAGATTGGCTGTAACTCAGCCACTGGGGACAAGAGACTTTAGCCTCTGCTGCTTACTGCTCACTATGGGGAAGCGGCTCACTATGGGGTCCTAGCCCCTGTGGCTGGCAGTGCTTTTAACCCTTGAATTACTTGACCTAAATGCCAAACACAGACTAACTTAAGATCTGATGGTAATGCTAGCGTTCGCTGGTAAAAAACCTTTGGAGCACCCACGTGACACAGAAAAAAGTACAGGATGTACATGAGCTGCAACCGCAGGTCGCAGAGACAACAAGCTGCTACCGCAGTAAGATCTTGGCCAGGTGGGGGGAAATGCAGACAAAATCAAACAAAATGCAATTGGCTAGGAAAACTTGGGGAACTTTTGCCCCGAAAATGGGCATCGGACTCCATGTTGTTTTCATCACCATGGTAACCATGGGGTGCCTGGCGGGAAGAGCGGCTTCCTGGTCCACTCTTTCTGGTCCCACACTTTTGCGGGCTTCCGATTGGTTCTTCCACAGTCACTCAGACAGGACGTCTAGTCCGGCCTTCCAGCCACTAACCTGTACTACTGTGTTTCAGATTTCTACCGGAGCTGCTCAGAGCCTGTATTTTTAAAAATGCCTACCTGTAAATGCTAACGAAAGATATCTTTTTCAGACAAAATTTAATTCCACAGGTTTCTATGTTACAGTCCTAAATTTAAGTTAGTTCTAAGTTAAATAACCTGACTTTTCTCTATAATTGTGTTACTAAATAATGTTCTATTGATGAGAGATATCAAACATACTTCTTTATATTTTACTTTTAATTTTGGAGGTTATGAGGATGCATTTGCTTGCCACAGGAACAAAGCCGACAATGTTCCTATGATGACCAAAAAATCCTTATTCTCATTTCTGACTATAAGAAGTAAATATGTATGCACAAGGATTTTATTTCCGTTACATCAAGTGACGTCACATAGAAGAGTGCACTCCTAGTTAAAAATAAATTAAAATAGATCCAAATATTTTAAGACCACGTGGTTACATATAAAGTTAATACAATTATAATTTATGTTCTTATTCTTAATATATATTTTTTAGATATTTAGATAACCTATATTTGTTTATCTATAGAATAATTAGCACATGCCTAATTGATTAGTTAATTTATATTTGCCCAATTGTTTTTCTTCAACAGAAAACCCATAATTTATGTTTTATATTTACATTTATCAGATACTCTGCCTTTTCAGTTACAGATATTTGAGATAAATGTGTTTACTATAAATTTACTTTTAAGTAAAAATACAATCTTCAAGTAGTTTCTAATTCTCAAAGTTACTGTTCAAACTCATAAGATGATAAATAATTATAATTATGTCTACAAAATATCTAAGGATTTTAACTATATTTTCATTGATATTTCTTATCAAAGTATAATAATTTGTTTATAAATTCTAAGGTTTTCAGAAATTGTTCCAAAGTATAACCAAAAAAAAATTTTCTAAAAGAAAAAGATGCTTCAACAACAACAACAACAACAACAAAAAACCACACATGGATCCTAAAAAGAAGAAAATAATAATCTTTGGGTAAAACAAGGTCTTTATATTCATTTTCCTAAGTAAAAAAGATTTTTATATTGTTATCTAAACAGATGATATAAAAAGTTAAAACAATTAAAAAAGAGATTTATATATACTAAACTGGCTATAATTAATTTAAGGATATTTCAGGTTATTTTCCTAATTTAACTATACTAATTGAGCTAAAATTTTGTCCATATTTTGACATGATAAACACCTATTAAAATGTAAGTTTATTTCTTTAAAGAAAGATCCTTATTGCCTAATAATTCTTACTGTTTAAGATAAAGATTAATTTTGGTAAATAAATTCACATTGTTGATTAAACATTAAGTATATTGATTCACATTGTTGATTAAACATTAAGTATATTGATTGCAATATCTCTTCAAGTTCTTTGAAAATAGGATAAATATGAATGTAGCTATCTTATTGAAGAAAGAGGATTTTTAGATAAAATGCCTAGGAATAAAACTGTAAAATGGGTCAATCCAATGTGGTAAACCTGAAAGTATATTGAAATAGATCAATGTATAGGGTCAGAAAATTGGTACAATCGATATAAAATTGGTGGATGACTGTCATAATAAGCAGGTTAATATTATCTCTATATTAGTAAAGTCAATTCTATTTTTGCTAAATAACCTCTCCCAGTTGTGGAGAACTAGGTCTTTCTCTTTTCAAAGTTAATTCTAACCCATTTAAAAACATACTATAAAAAAACTTAATCCCACTGGCATTATTCCTTTATATGCATTAAACAACTACCAACCATGAAGAAGGACACTAAGTAGAAGGGATAAAATCATGAACAGAATGGATCTAGTTCTGACAACAGTGAAATTTACAGTAGTAAAAACAGACATTAATTTTTTTTTAATTGCAGACATAGACTTAACTATGATTTTGATGGGCTACAGAGAAAAATTGCTAGATGCTGTGAGAAGGCAAGACCTTGTTTAGTTCAGCAGACTAAACATCTGCATCTCTAGAGCATTTATCAAATTACTGGGTCTCTTGAAACATGGGTCTTAGAAGCTCTGTGCCTTTCCTTGGATTTGCACTGTTTGAATTGTAGTTTGCTAGGCATGAAGCCATGATTGACCTATTGGTCAGAACTATCTTGTTTGTAAATGAGAATTCCACAATAGATTCAGATAGCCAATGTGGTAGATAACAGAGAACCTGATCTCTTGAAGACTATTATGACTTTCATTGAACTATTTTAACTCTAATCTTTGGGGTAACCAAATTTCTACATACAGAGTCTTACTTGATGTATTCCCACATTCTTTCAGCATTTTTAGTCTGAGTGGAGTGCTACTATTGTATTCTAGGATGTTCCCTGAGGATAGATAGCCTTAGCACCTTGCATTATTTCTGCTCCAAAGTTAACATCTTGAGCAGGGAAAGCTTGGGAAATTCTTTTGTGCTGTCTAAGGTCTTCCACCACAAGGCAGAATATCATGTGGGGAGGGTGTGGTAGAGGAAAGAGGCTCAAGACATCACTCTGAGAAGCAGACAGTTTCCACTCACCTACTACAAAATATGTACCCCTAAGGTATGTCCCCAGTGACCCACTTCCTTTGCTCACACCCTACCTAGCTACAGTTACCATCCTGTTAATCCCTATTAGTGAATTAATTCACTGATTGGGTTAAAGTTCTCATAGCCCAGTCATTCACCCTTTATACTTTCTTGCATAGTTCATACATGAGGTTTTGGGGACACCTCAAATCTAAACCATAACAATACTCACATTGACTATTTATATTTGGACTTATTCCTAGGCTTTTAATTCACTTTTTAAGTAAAATTTTTTAGTGGCATAGAAGATACCAATCTTTTAATTTCTCACCAATCTGGCCAATTTGGAACTCCAGCTGCCTAAGTTTGAATAGGGGCCTACTGTTCCAGGTCTGCTATTCTCTTTCCTCCCCATGGATAGCCAATACTACTTCTCTGTGATTATTCCTTTGAATTAACTTCATTAACAATGACAAATTCAGGGGCTTTTTAAGGTCCCTCTAGAAGTCTGAATGCCTTTAGCCTTGTTTTGCCATAAACAGACTTAGAAGTAATTGTTCCAAATGGTCCTGAAGAAATTATAAAATTTAATTGAAATATATAAAATAGACAAAAATGGAAGGTTTAGCTTTAGTTCAATGTGTTGACCAAATATCAGGTAAATTCATAGCCTTATTACAAGTCTAAAAAAAGTAGTTTTATTGAAAAATCAACATATCACTATCAAAATAATCTGAAAATTTTTGAGAATTTAAGAGGTCATTTTGAAAAACAGAACACTAACAAATATTAACGCCTATTTTAGATAGGTCATATGATCTAAAGTATCCAAATAGAGAGATAAAGGAAACAGTATAACTGACTATAAAATCAATCACCTCACACATTTTCCAATGGAATAAAAAGCTATCTATGAAAAGTAGGAGAAAATAGAAATTAATGTTTAGGATATCAACAAAGGGATCAAAACTTTTCAGTAGTAAAATTGAAATAGCAGTCACTTACTACCTCTTTAACTCACACCTCCCTTATCTTGGAATACTATTTCTTTAAAAGGATAGAAAATTACCATAAAAGACAAATGTATTAATAGATTTGGCTATGCAGACTATGAGTCCTTTGAGCCCAGAGCTGTGAGCTTTATCTCTTTTCCAAGTATGGTGTTTTCTAGAATGCATTCAAGTACCACTTAATGGATGGATTCTAGTTGATCTTGTATACACGCTCTCCATCATTTGATGGTCGAACACTGATTCTTGAAGTCTTCCCACATGTTTGCTGCAGCCTGATAGGTTCTTCTCATTTGCCTTCTGGTCCCTGCCTGGTTTTAGAGATTGGCCACCTCTGCTTTGAGATTTTTATAGAGGCATGCAAATGAGGACCTGCAGATCCCCTACTGGGTCAGGCTTGATGAGGTACTCAAGTGCATGTGAAGGCTGATACTGTGTTTCTGGCATAAATGACCGAGCTGTATTGGGCCTGGAGAAGAAGTTAGATAAAAGGAGCCTATCTTGAGGCTGCTGCTGGTTAGGCTCATCCACCACTGCACTTCGGGCTCCACTGGAATCACCATGGGGTTTCATTTGCCTTTGTGGCCCCACAGGGCTCAGGTGTTCCACTTCACTTGTGCCAATAGGTGGCAGCAGATTATTTCGACTCAGGGGTATTGCCAAAGGGACTTGTGACCCTCTGAGGATTTCTTCCACAGGTCTTGGTGTTCCAGTGCATGAGTGGCTGTGCTGATTGGATGAAGGGTACATGGTGGGGGATTACGTCTCTTGGCAGACTGCACTTTATATGACAGACATGATGTTCTAAGCTCCAAGGCTCGGTTTGGCCAATTTCGGGTTGAAAAGATGGTACTGGACCCAGGCCTCATAAGTAGCTTGTTATCAAGATCTAGGAGCTTATCAATTAGGTAGAGATTTCTTGGCTGTAGAGGCATCCCATGAATCAAGAAACCATTCGCATTTGGCTGATGACCACTTGCTTGACACTCATCAGATTCGAGGTGACAGCACCTTGGACTGTGGCACTGGAGGTAACACCAAAGTATGTGGTTCACTCAGCACAGAGACTTTCTGAGTCTGTCTGGTGACTGCAACATTACTCTCACCATCAGAAGGAAATCCCTCCCGGTAACTACGTGTCAATTGCTCCAAACAGCTCACAGTTTTGCTCCACACTTTGCGAAACACATAAGCAAGAATGTCCTCTTTCATGCAGTAAAATGGAGCAATGGGAGGGTACCCTAATTTCTGTTCCTTTGTAGCTGCTTCTGATTTATTTTCATGAAATCCCTCTTCCATATCTGTATGGTCAAAAGCCAGGTATTCCTCAACTATTCCTTCTGAGCAGATTATACAGTTGTCTTCTCTTTCCACAGCACACAAACCAGGGGATATTGCTGAATCTCTTTCTTGAGACAAGGCTGCTTCATGTGAAGCTGAAATAGCAGGTGGGGATCTAGGATATAATCCATAACCTTCACTTGGAGTAATTATCTGTTTACCCAGAATCCTGAGGTGAGGAAAGCTAGATGTCCACTGTTGGCACTCTTCTTGTAGACTCTTGGTATGCACACTTGACTTTTGCTCATATAAGAGCTCATCAATGGCTGTGAACATGGCCTGGACTTTTTCAGTGGCATTTTTATCAAGTTCACCGTATCCCCAGGAGAAGTCTGAGCTGCCTTCTGTAGAGATCCCTGTGCCACTATAACTTGGAAAAGCAGATCCTGAATTCCCAGCATTGCCTGATGTTAAAGGTGATTCTTGAGTGAAGTCAGACTCACTTTGGGAATCAAAAGTGATTGTATTTTTACTGCATGATTGTCCTATGAATCAGATTGGCTGTAACTCAGCCATTGGGGACAAGAGACTTTAGCCTCTGCTGCTTACTGCTCACTATGGGGAAGCGGCTCACTATGGGGTCCTAGCCCCTGTGGCTGGCAGTGCTTTTAACCCTTGAATTACTTGACCTAAATGCCAAACACAGACTAACTTAAGATCTGATGGTAATGCTAGCATTCGCTGGTAAAAAACCTTTGGAGCACCCACGTGACACAGAAAAAAGTACAGGATGTACATGAGCTGCAACCGCAGGTCGCAGAGACAGAACAAGCTGCTACCGCAGTAAGATCTTGGCCAGGTGGGGGGAAATGCAGACAAAATCAAACAAAATGCAATTGGCTAGGAAAACTTGGGGAACTTTTGCCCCGAAAATGGGCATCGGACTCCATGTTGTTTCCATCACCATGGTAACCATGGGGTGCCTGGCCGGAAGAGCGGCTTCCTGGTCCACTCTTTCTGGTCCCACACTTTTGCGGGCTTCCGATTGGTTCTTCCACAGTCACTCAGACAGGACGTCTAGTCCGGCCTTCCAGCCACTAACCTGTACTACTGTGTTTCAGATTCCTACCGGAGCTGCTCAGAGCCTGTATTTTTAAAAATGCCTACCTGTAAATGCTAACGAAAGATATCTTTTTCAGACAAAATTTAATTCCACAGGTTTCTATGTTACAGTCCTAAATTTAAGTTAGTTCTAAGTTAAATAACCTGACTTTTCTCTATAGTTGTGTTACTAAATAATGTTCTATTGATGAGAGATATCAAACATACTTCTTTATATTTTACTTTTAATTTTGGAGGTTATGAGGATGCATTTGCTTGCCACAGGAACAAAGCCGACAATGTTCCTGTGATGACCAAAAAATCCTTATTCTCATTTCTGACTATAAGAAGTAAATATGTATGCACAAGGATTTTATTTCCGTTACATCAAGTGACGTCACATAGAAGAGTGCACTCCTAGTTAAAAATAAATTAAAATAGATCCAAATATTTTAAGACCACGTGGTTACATATAAAGTTAATACAATTATAATTTATGTTCTTATTCTTAATATATATTTTTTAGATATTTAGATAACCTATATTTGTTAATCTATAGAATAATTAGCACATGCCTAATTGATTAGTTAATATATATTTGCCCAATTGTTTTTCTTCAACAGAAAACCCATAATTTATGTTTTATATTTACATTTATCAGATACTCTGCCTTTTCAGTTACAGATATTTGAGATAAATGTGTTTACTATAAATTTACTTTTAAGTAAAAATACAATCTTCAAGTAGTTTCTAATTCTCAAAGTTACTGTTCAAACTCATAAGATGATAAATAATTATAATTATGTCTACAAAATATCTAAGGATTTTAACTATATTTTCATTGATATTTCTTATCAAAGTATAATAATTTGTTTATAAATTCTAAGGTTTTCAGAAATTGTTCCAAAGTATAACCAAAAAAAAATTTTCTAAAAGAAAAAGATGCTTCAACAAAAACAACAACAAAAAAAAAAAAAAAAAAAAAAAAAACCACACATGGATCCTAAAAAGAAAAAAATAATAATCTTTGGGTAAAACAAGGTCTTTATATTCATTTTCCTAAGTAAAAAAGATTTTTATATTGTTATCTAAACAGATGATATAAAAAGTTAAAACAATTAAAAAAGAGATTTATATATACTAAACTGGCTATAATTAATTTAAGGATATTTCAGGTTATTTTCCTAATTTAACTATACTAATTGAGCTAAAATTTTGTCCATATTTTGACATGATAAACACCTATTAAAATGCAAGTTTATTTCTTTAAAGAAAGATCCTTATTGCCTAATAATTCTTACTGTGTAAGATAAAGATTAATTTTGGTAAATAAATTCACATTGTTGATTAAACATTAAGTATATTGAACTACTAACTTAAATCCCGATTTTAACAATTGTCCTTAGAGACTAAAATTGATTAATTCTAAGACACTGAGATACTAATTTTTACATATTTTGTTTGTTAATTATAAAATTTTAAAAAACCATTTTATTAAGACTAATGTTCTCCAAATTAAAGTTATATGTTAATTTTAAACAATAAAGGTTACAAACTTAAAAAAAATTCATTGATATTATATAAGTTCTCTAACTAGATCTATTGTCCATAAAAAATACAGTAAGATTTATATACTGCTCCCTATACAAAAAATAACCTTCATCATATTTTTTAAAGGCAATTAAGAGATACCTATTTAAAGGATAATATTCTAAAATATAGAGATTTTGAGACCTTCTCTCAAAAAGATTAAAAATTCTTTCTAAATTGTTAGGATGGATCGACTAGTCTATATAAAAAATTAATAATCAATAAAAGGTAAATCTATTCTTAGTCATTTAAATACTTATACTATTATCTATAATTTAAACTAATAATACTATGACTTATGCCAAGCCCTTACTCAATTTTATTAAATAAGGAAAAGGGGGAATACAGGATCCCAGAGAGACACTAGATTTTACAAAATACTTTAAAAGTTTTTTTTTTTAAATTGTAATATTGAGAGTCTTAATGTTACTGAACATGATTCTGTAAATTAAATCAGATATCAAAGGAGAGTTTGGAGAGTTTAAACCAGTCATCATGATAATGACAGAGAAACCTGGCGCAGGAAGGTCAATTTCCAGCTACAGAGCTTATAGCCATGCAGCTTCACGAGCTTGTCAGGTAAATAAAAATTATAAAAAGACTTGTATGGACCCATTTTCCAGGTCCACCTTTAATGTGTCTTGCAGTGTGGACTGGAAAGTCCACCCATGAAACTAAATTAATTGTCCTGACTGTAATGGTCAGTTATACCTATATATTGATTCTATGGTAAGCAGACTGTCTGGAAGTATCTTTTGAGAAAAAGACAGTGTTAAAATAATGGATTGTTGTGCATCCATATGGATAGCAGCTATGGACCAGATGTGAGTAACACCAATTAAGGACCAGTTCTGTATGAGGGATCTCTCTTCATCTGTCTCTCTCAGCTTTATCACTATATTACAGTTTGTCTTTCTATGGCCTGTCTCCTTCCTTCCTGAACGAATTCCTACCAGCCCAGTGCTGAGAGCTGAGCCCTCCATGGAGAAGAAACCTGAGTTGGCTGATCCTAGGGTAAATACTGGTGTGGAGGCCATGGGGGCATTATCTATCTAGGAGACAGAGAGCCCTCTTAGGGACGATGCCATGCACAGTCCACATCACCCTGTTTGGCCCCGGAGAATGGCTGGTTAGCCAGTGACGGGTAAGATTCCTCAAGGGAGGGACAACCTAAGACAGGCACAGTCGCAGAGGGGCCATCAGGAGAAAATTGGGGGCCAACAGAGGTGAGGCAAAGAACCTCACCCCCCCACTGGTGCAAAGGCCTAATTCTTCTCCCCTTCGGAGAGAGGTCTCCTGCCCCATGGCTGCTTTGCTCCCCACATCCAGCTCAGATCAGAACCCTAGTGACAGAGACTAGTCAACAGTGACTGTCTGCTCACCACAGCAGGAGACAAATGCAGCTACAGGAATGGGCCATGTCTGGATGCTTTTCTCTTTCTTGGTTCTCATTTTTTTCTATGCTTTTCCTTTCTTTTCTCATCAGGGTTATCCTTTGACAATAAATTTAATAAAAAAAAGAAAAAATGTTAGAAAAGCCTTCAGTTGCAACTAACAGCAACGAACATATGAAGTTTCCTCACAGTATGGTTACACTAGGCAGAAGATGATTGGCTTATGGATATTATCTTGCTAATATAGATTGACAGGCATGCCCCACTCAAACCCTGTAACAGTTGTGTACATTCCAAAAAGAAACTAAGCTACTGGACATTGACTTGAGGTTTGTCATCAGTCAGTTATCACCAGCTCCCGTGGCTGAGGTAGCCAAATAGCTGAGCAACAAATTGACCACACAGAAACTTATGCTAGACAGCAGATAAAAAACCCAAGCCAGCCAATTATGCTGGACTTTAGTGACTAAGACTACATTTACCTTTATGGATAATTGTTAAAAAAATTATTAAAATAGATTTTTCCAAGGATATTTGTATTACTGACAGACCTAATTAACTCCTTAAATATGAGAGTGAAGAGAAAAAATGGTAAATATCCTGTAGCCTATAAAAATACAACTTATTGCCTCATTAATTATTGCCAGCTAATATTTCAGAACTATAATATGCTAAAGTTAATATTCAGGCTTTAAAATAGGTGTATGTCTATTAACCAGACCTACACAAACTGCTGATCTCATAATCCCTAAAGTAACTACTTTAAATATTATTCCTTGCTTATTCAATTTTGGCCTTTGTGGCTATAATTTTTAGATTTTCTTAATGTTTGACTTAAATTACATCCAGCTTCCTTCATGGTCAGATAAGTACTGATAAAAGGATGAGAACTAAGTAATGATGTTCTAGAAGACAATGTAATAAATAATGTGAGTGAGCCCTTTGCTCTATGGTTTATGGAGAGGCCTAAATGCCATGGCAATAAAAATGTCTGTTACTGTGGCCAAACACAATGCCTCCCAATAAAATTCAAGTGATACCAAGGAAATTATTTCACTAACTTAATTCTACCAAAATTTTAAAATGCTTTTTTTCCTTCTCTGTTATTAATATAAACTTCTTAACATCAACTTCTTCAGAAATAGATTTAAAAGAAATAGGTTTATATTTAAAAGAAATATAAAAAATACACAAATGAAGGGTAAATACTCTTAGCTAAGTGCTCATTTTTGAAATAAAATAAAAATTGAACAATATATGTATTAACATGGACCAGAAACTAGATCATGGTATTATTTCTTTGCTGACCTTAACACTGAATATTTCTGTGGACTATAACAATTCATGTTCCTATTAATTAAACTGCTTCAGAAATTCATAAATCATTTTGTCATTGATGGTCCATCTGTTTTTTATTAGTGTATTTGTGTGTTGCTAATGCCATCTTACTTAGGCACCAGGCTTGTCTAATCTATCTTTGGAAGTAAAAAAAGAGTTTTATACACTGAAATTTAACCAGTTGCTTTATGTACTTACTGTATGAGATTACATCAGTCTGGGTGTCATCCCCGCCCTCCAATCCCCCCACCCCCACTGACGATGGAACCCAGGGGTGTTCTACCACTGAGCTGCACTGCAGGCCCTTTTTATTTTCTGAAGCAGGACCTCACTAAGTTTCTGAGGCTGACCTTGGATTTGCTATCCTCCTGCCTCAGCCTTCTGAGAAGCTGGGATTATAGGCCTAGTCTCTCTGGCCTTTTCTAAGTAATATTTAATATTCTTCATCAAGATTTTTTAAAAACTGAGACTTTTCCTAAGTAATTAAATTTTTCTCTGCAAAAGTATTCAAAACCAAAGATAATGATCCAGAAAAACAATTTATTTCACTTTTGACATTCCTTGATTGCATATGTGATTATGGATATGGATATATATATATATATATATATATATATATATATATATATATATATATATATATATAAAATATAACAGGATCCTTTCCCTTTGATCAACTCTCTCTCTCTCATATATATATCAGGAATAGAACCTAAGGGCGTTTAACCACTGAACCACATCCCTAGCCCTTTTTTTCTTTTTTCTTTTGAGACAAGGTCTTGCTAGATTACTTATGACCTTGCTAAATTGCTGAGGCTGGCTTTGAACTTGCAATTCTCCTGCCTCAGCCTTCTGAGCCACTGGGATTACAGTCATGGGCCACCATGTTTGGCCATATGGGATATTTTTTGGGATCACCAAAGGATTCTAATGATTAGACAGCAGTCAAGCTACAGTTTATGAAAAGACATGCAAACATTGTGAACTCTAGTGAACAGAGTAAATTATGTCCATATTGATTGCAATATCTCTTCAAGTTCTTTGAAAATAGGATAAATATGAATGTAGCTATCTTATTGAAGAAAGAGGATTTTTAGATAAAATGCCTAGGAATAAAACTGTAAAATGGGTCAATCCAATGTGGTAAACCTGAAAGTATATTGAAATAGATCAATGTATAGGGTCAGAAAATTGGTACAATCGATATAAAATTGGTGGATGACTGTCATAATAAGCAGGTTAATATTATCTCTATATTAGTAAAGTCAATTCTATTTTTGCTAAATAACCTCTCCCAGTTGTGGAGAACTAGGTCTTTCTCTTTTCAAAGTTAATTCTAACCCATTTAAAAACATACTATAAAAAAACTTAATCCCACTGGCATTATTCCTTTATATGCATTAAACAACTACCAACCATGAAGAAGGACACTAAGTAGAAGGGATAAAATCATGAACAGAATGGATCTAGTTCTGACAACAGTGAAATTTACAGTAGTAAAAACAGACATTAATTTTTTTTTAATTGCAGACATAGACTTAACTATGATTTTGATGGGCTACAGAGAAAAATTGCTAGATGCTGTGAGAAGGCAAGACCTTGTTTAGTTCAGCAGACTAAACATCTGCATCTTTAGAGCATTTATCAAATTACTGGGTCTCTTGAAACATGGGTCTTAGAAGCTCTGTGCCTTTCCTTGGATTTGCACTGTTTGAATTGTAGTTTGCTAGGCATGAAGCCATGATTGACCTATTGGTCAGAACTATCTTGTTTGTAAATGAGAATTCCACAATAGATTCAGATAGCCAATGTGGTAGATAACAGAGAACCTGATCTCTTGAAGACTATTATGACTTTCATTGAACTATTTTAACTCTAATCTTTGGGGTAACCAAATTTCTACATACAGAGTCTTACTTGATGTATTCCCACATTCTTTCAGCATTTTCAGTCTGAGTGGAGTGCTACTATTGTATTCTAGGATGTTCCCTGAGGATAGCCTTAGCACCTTGCATTATTTCTGCTCCAAAGTTAACATCTTGAGCAGGGAAAGCTTGGGAAATTCTTTTGTGCTGTCTAAGGTCTTCCACCACAAGGCAGAATATCATGTGGGGAGGGTGTGGTAGAGGAAAGAGGCTCAAGACATCACTCTGAGAAGCAGACAGTTTCCACTCACCTACTACAAAATATGTACCCCTAAGGTATGTCCCCAGTGACCCACTTCCTTTGCTCACACCCTACCTAGCTACAGTTACCATCCTGTTAATCCCTATTAGTGAATTAATTCACTGATTGGGTTAAAGTTCTCATAGCCCAGTCATTCACCCTTTATACTTTCTTGCATAGTTCATACATGAGGTTTTGGGGACACCTCAAATCTAAACCATAACAATACTCACATTGACTATTTATATTTGGACTTATTCCTAGGCTTTTAATTCACTTTTTAAGTAAAATTTTTTAGTGGCATAGAAGATACCAATCTTTTAATTTCTCACCAATCTGGCCAATTTGGAACTCCAGCTGCCTAAGTTTGAATAGGGGCCTACTGTTCCAGGTCTGCTATTCTCTTTCCTCCCCATGGATAGCCAATACTACTTCTCTGTGATTATTCCTTTGAATTAACTTCATTAACAATGACAAATTCAGGGGCTTTTTAAGGTCCCTCTAGAAGTCTGAATGCCTTTAGCCTTGTTTTGCCATAAACAGACTTAGAAGTAATTGTTCCAAATGGTCCTGAAGAAATTATAAAATTTAATTGAAATATATAAAATAGACAAAAATGGAAGGTTTAGCTTTAGTTCAATGTGTTGACCAAATATCAGGTAAATTCATAGCCTTATTACAAGTCTAAAAAAAGTAGTTTTATTGAAAAATCAACATATCACTATCAAAATAATCTGAAAATTTTTGAGAATTTAAGAGGTCATTTTGAAAAACAGAACACTAACAAATATTAACGCCTATTTTAGATAGGTCATATGATCTAAAGTATCCAAATAGAGAGATAAAGGAAACAGTATAACTGACTATAAAATCAATCACCTCACACATTTTCCAATGGAATAAAAAGCTATCTATGAAAAGTAGGAGAAAATAGAAATTAATGTTTAGGATATCAACAAAGGGATCAAAACTTTTCAGTAGTAAAATTGAAATAGCAGTCACTTACTACCTCTTTAACTCACACCTCCCTTATCTTGGAATACTATTTCTTTAAAAGGATAGAAAATTACCATAAAAGACAAATGTATTAATAGATTTGGCTATGCAGACTATGAGTCCTTTGAGCCCAGAGCTGTGAGCTTTATCTCTTTTCCAAGTATGGTGTTTTCTAGAATGCATTCAAGTACCACTTAATGGATGGATTCTAGTTGATCTTGTATACACGCTCTCCATCATTTGATGGTCGAACACTGATTCTTGAAGTCTTCCCACATGTTTGCTGCAGCCTGATAGGTTCTTCTCATTTGCCTTCTGGTCCCTGCCTGGTTTTAGAGATTGGCCACCTCTGCTTTGAGATTTTTATAGAGGCATGCAAATGAGGACCTGCAGATCCCCTACTGGGTCAGGCTTGATGAGGTACTCAAGTGCATGTGAAGGCTGATACTGTGTTTCTGGCATAAATGACCGAGCTGTATTGGGCCTATCTTGAGGCTGCTGCTGGTTAGGCTCATCCACCACTGCACTTCGGGCTCCACTGGAATCACCATGGGGTTTCATTTGCCTTTGTGGCCCCACAGGGCTCAGGTGTTCCACTTCACTTGTGCCAATAGGTGGCAGCAGATTATTTCGACTCAGGGGTATTGCCAAAGGGACTTGTGACCCTCTGAGGATTTCTTCCACAGGTCTTGGTGTTCCAGTGCATGAGTGGCTGTGCTGATTGGATGAAGGGTACATGGTGGGGGATTACGTCTCTTGGCAGACTGCACTTTATATGACAGACATGATGTTCTAAGCTCCAAGGCTCGGTTTGGCCAATTTCGGGTTGAAAAGATGGTACTGGACCCAGGCCTCATAAGTAGCTTGTTATCAAGATCTAGGAGCTTATCAATTAGGTAGAGATTTCTTGGCTGTAGAGGCATCCCATGAATCAAGAAACCATTCGCATTTGGCTGATGACCACTTGCTTGACACTCATCAGATTCGAGGTGACAGCACCTTGGACTGTGGCACTGGAGGTAACACCAAAGTATGTGGTTCACTCAGCACAGAGACTTTCTGAGTCTGTCTGGTGACTGCAACATTACTCTCACCATCAGAAGGAAATCCCTCCCGGTAACTACGTGTCAATTGCTCCAAACAGCTCACAGTTTTGCTCCACACTTTGCGAAACACATAAGCAAGAATGTCCTCTTTCATGCAGTAAAATGGAGCAATGGGAGGGTACCCTAATTTCTGTTCCTTTGTAGCTGCTTCTGATTTATTTTCATGAAATCCCTCTTCCATATCTGTATGGTCAAAAGCTAGGTATTCCTCAACTATTCCTTCTGAGCAGATTATATAGTTGTCTTCTCTTTCCACAGCACACAAACCAGGGGATATTGCTGAATCTCTTTCTTGAGACAAGGCTGCTTCATGTGAAGCTGAAATAGCAGGTGGGGATCTAGGATATAATCCATAACCTTCACTTGGAGTAATTATCTGTTTACCCAGAATCCTGAGGTGAGGAAAGCTAGATGTCCACTCTTGGCACTCTTCTTGTAGACTCTTGGTATGCACACTTGACTTTTGCTCATATAAGAGCTCATCAATGGCTGTGAACATGGCCTGGACTTTTTCAGTGGCATTTTTATCAAGTTCACCATATCCCCAGGAGAAGTCTGAGCTGCCTTCTGTAGAGATCCCTGTGCCACTATAACTTGGAAAAGCAGATCCTGAATTCCCAGCATTGCCTGATGTTAAAGGTGATTCTTGAGTGAAGTCAGACTCACTTTGGGAATCAAAAGTGATTGTATTTTTACTACATGATTGTCCTATGAATCAGATTGGCTGTAACTCAGCCACTGGGGACAAGAGACTTTAGCCTCTGCTGCTTACTGCTCACTATGGGGAAGCGGCTCACTATGGGGTCCTAGCCCCTGTGGCTGGCAGTGCTTTTAACCCTTGAATTACTTGACCTAAATGCCAAACACAGACTAACTTAAGATCTGATGGTAATGCTAGCGTTCGCTGGTAAAAAACCTTTGGAGCACCCACGTGACACAGAAAAAAGTACAGGATGTACATGAGCTGCAACCGCAGGTCGCAGAGACAACAAGCTGCTACCGCAGTAAGATCTTGGCCAGGTGGGGGGAAATGCAGACAAAATCAAACAAAATGCAATTGGCTAGGAAAACTTGGGGAACTTTTGCCCCGAAAATGGGCATCGGACTCCATGTTGTTTTCATCACCATGGTAACCATGGGGTGCCTGGCGGGAAGAGCGGCTTCCTGGTCCACTCTTTCTGGTCCCACACTTTTGCGGGCTTCCGATTGGTTCTTCCACAGTCACTCAGACAGGACGTCTAGTCCGGCCTTCCAGCCACTAACCTGTACTACTGTGTTTCAGATTTCTACCGGAGCTGCTCAGAGCCTGTATTTTTAAAAATGCCTACCTGTAAATGCTAACGAAAGATATCTTTTTCAGACAAAATTTAATTCCACAGGTTTCTATGTTACAGTCCTAAATTTAAGTTAGTTCTAAGTTAAATAACCTGACTTTTCTCTATAATTGTGTTACTAAATAATGTTCTATTGATGAGAGATATCAAACATACTTCTTTATATTTTACTTTTAATTTTGGAGGTTATGAGGATGCATTTGCTTGCCACAGGAACAAAGCCGACAATGTTCCTATGATGACCAAAAAATCCTTATTCTCATTTCTGACTATAAGAAGTAAATATGTATGCACAAGGATTTTATTTCCGTTACATCAAGTGACGTCACATAGAAGAGTGCACTCCTAGTTAAAAATAAATTAAAATAGATCCAAATATTTTAAGACCACGTGGTTACATATAAAGTTAATACAATTATAATTTATGTTCTTATTCTTAATATATATTTTTTAGATATTTAGATAACCTATATTTGTTTATCTATAGAATAATTAGCACATGCCTAATTGATTAGTTAATTTATATTTGCCCAATTGTTTTTCTTCAACAGAAAACCCATAATTTATGTTTTATATTTACATTTATCAGATACTCTGCCTTTTCAGTTACAGATATTTGAGATAAATGTGTTTACTATAAATTTACTTTTAAGTAAAAATACAATCTTCAAGTAGTTTCTAATTCTCAAAGTTACTGTTCAAACTCATAAGATGATAAATAATTATAATTATGTCTACAAAATATCTAAGGATTTTAACTATATTTTCATTGATATTTCTTATCAAAGTATAATAATTTGTTTATAAATTCTAAGGTTTTCAGAAATTGTTCCAAAGTATAACCAAAAAAAAATTTTCTAAAAGAAAAAGATGCTTCAACAACAACAACAACAACAACAAAAAACCACACATGGATCCTAAAAAGAAGAAAATAATAATCTTTGGGTAAAACAAGGTCTTTATATTCATTTTCCTAAGTAAAAAAGATTTTTATATTGTTATCTAAACAGATGATATAAAAAGTTAAAACAATTAAAAAAGAGATTTATATATACTAAACTGGCTATAATTAATTTAAGGATATTTCAGGTTATTTTCCTAATTTAACTATACTAATTGAGCTAAAATTTTGTCCATATTTTGACATGATAAACACCTATTAAAATGTAAGTTTATTTCTTTAAAGAAAGATCCTTATTGCCTAATAATTCTTACTGTTTAAGATAAAGATTAATTTTGGTAAATAAATTCACATTGTTGATTAAACATTAAGTATATTGATTCACATTGTTGATTAAACATTAAGTATATTGATTGCAATATCTCTTCAAGTTCTTTGAAAATAGGATAAATATGAATGTAGCTATCTTATTGAAGAAAGAGGATTTTTAGATAAAATGCCTAGGAATAAAACTGTAAAATGGGTCAATCCAATGTGGTAAACCTGAAAGTATATTGAAATAGATCAATGTATAGGGTCAGAAAATTGGTACAATCGATATAAAATTGGTGGATGACTGTCATAATAAGCAGGTTAATATTATCTCTATATTAGTAAAGTCAATTCTATTTTTGCTAAATAACCTCTCCCAGTTGTGGAGAACTAGGTCTTTCTCTTTTCAAAGTTAATTCTAACCCATTTAAAAACATACTATAAAAAAACTTAATCCCACTGGCATTATTCCTTTATATGCATTAAACAACTACCAACCATGAAGAAGGACACTAAGTAGAAGGGATAAAATCATGAACAGAATGGATCTAGTTCTGACAACAGTGAAATTTACAGTAGTAAAAACAGACATTAATTTTTTTTTAATTGCAGACATAGACTTAACTATGATTTTGATGGGCTACAGAGAAAAATTGCTAGATGCTGTGAGAAGGCAAGACCTTGTTTAGTTCAGCAGACTAAACATCTGCATCTCTAGAGCATTTATCAAATTACTGGGTCTCTTGAAACATGGGTCTTAGAAGCTCTGTGCCTTTCCTTGGATTTGCACTGTTTGAATTGTAGTTTGCTAGGCATGAAGCCATGATTGACCTATTGGTCAGAACTATCTTGTTTGTAAATGAGAATTCCACAATAGATTCAGATAGCCAATGTGGTAGATAACAGAGAACCTGATCTCTTGAAGACTATTATGACTTTCATTGAACTATTTTAACTCTAATCTTTGGGGTAACCAAATTTCTACATACAGAGTCTTACTTGATGTATTCCCACATTCTTTCAGCATTTTTAGTCTGAGTGGAGTGCTACTATTGTATTCTAGGATGTTCCCTGAGGATAGATAGCCTTAGCACCTTGCATTATTTCTGCTCCAAAGTTAACATCTTGAGCAGGGAAAGCTTGGGAAATTCTTTTGTGCTGTCTAAGGTCTTCCACCACAAGGCAGAATATCATGTGGGGAGGGTGTGGTAGAGGAAAGAGGCTCAAGACATCACTCTGAGAAGCAGACAGTTTCCACTCACCTACTACAAAATATGTACCCCTAAGGTATGTCCCCAGTGACCCACTTCCTTTGCTCACACCCTACCTAGCTACAGTTACCATCCTGTTAATCCCTATTAGTGAATTAATTCACTGATTGGGTTAAAGTTCTCATAGCCCAGTCATTCACCCTTTATACTTTCTTGCATAGTTCATACATGAGGTTTTGGGGACACCTCAAATCTAAACCATAACAATACTCACATTGACTATTTATATTTGGACTTATTCCTAGGCTTTTAATTCACTTTTTAAGTAAAATTTTTTAGTGGCATAGAAGATACCAATCTTTTAATTTCTCACCAATCTGGCCAATTTGGAACTCCAGCTGCCTAAGTTTGAATAGGGGCCTACTGTTCCAGGTCTGCTATTCTCTTTCCTCCCCATGGATAGCCAATACTACTTCTCTGTGATTATTCCTTTGAATTAACTTCATTAACAATGACAAATTCAGGGGCTTTTTAAGGTCCCTCTAGAAGTCTGAATGCCTTTAGCCTTGTTTTGCCATAAACAGACTTAGAAGTAATTGTTCCAAATGGTCCTGAAGAAATTATAAAATTTAATTGAAATATATAAAATAGACAAAAATGGAAGGTTTAGCTTTAGTTCAATGTGTTGACCAAATATCAGGTAAATTCATAGCCTTATTACAAGTCTAAAAAAAGTAGTTTTATTGAAAAATCAACATATCACTATCAAAATAATCTGAAAATTTTTGAGAATTTAAGAGGTCATTTTGAAAAACAGAACACTAACAAATATTAACGCCTATTTTAGATAGGTCATATGATCTAAAGTATCCAAATAGAGAGATAAAGGAAACAGTATAACTGACTATAAAATCAATCACCTCACACATTTTCCAATGGAATAAAAAGCTATCTATGAAAAGTAGGAGAAAATAGAAATTAATGTTTAGGATATCAACAAAGGGATCAAAACTTTTCAGTAGTAAAATTGAAATAGCAGTCACTTACTACCTCTTTAACTCACACCTCCCTTATCTTGGAATACTATTTCTTTAAAAGGATAGAAAATTACCATAAAAGACAAATGTATTAATAGATTTGGCTATGCAGACTATGAGTCCTTTGAGCCCAGAGCTGTGAGCTTTATCTCTTTTCCAAGTATGGTGTTTTCTAGAATGCATTCAAGTACCACTTAATGGATGGATTCTAGTTGATCTTGTATACACGCTCTCCATCATTTGATGGTCGAACACTGATTCTTGAAGTCTTCCCACATGTTTGCTGCAGCCTGATAGGTTCTTCTCATTTGCCTTCTGGTCCCTGCCTGGTTTTAGAGATTGGCCACCTCTGCTTTGAGATTTTTATAGAGGCATGCAAATGAGGACCTGCAGATCCCCTACTGGGTCAGGCTTGATGAGGTACTCAAGTGCATGTGAAGGCTGATACTGTGTTTCTGGCATAAATGACCGAGCTGTATTGGGCCTGGAGAAGAAGTTAGATAAAAGGAGCCTATCTTGAGGCTGCTGCTGGTTAGGCTCATCCACCACTGCACTTCGGGCTCCACTGGAATCACCATGGGGTTTCATTTGCCTTTGTGGCCCCACAGGGCTCAGGTGTTCCACTTCACTTGTGCCAATAGGTGGCAGCAGATTATTTCGACTCAGGGGTATTGCCAAAGGGACTTGTGACCCTCTGAGGATTTCTTCCACAGGTCTTGGTGTTCCAGTGCATGAGTGGCTGTGCTGATTGGATGAAGGGTACATGGTGGGGGATTACGTCTCTTGGCAGACTGCACTTTATATGACAGACATGATGTTCTAAGCTCCAAGGCTCGGTTTGGCCAATTTCGGGTTGAAAAGATGGTACTGGACCCAGGCCTCATAAGTAGCTTGTTATCAAGATCTAGGAGCTTATCAATTAGGTAGAGATTTCTTGGCTGTAGAGGCATCCCATGAATCAAGAAACCATTCGCATTTGGCTGATGACCACTTGCTTGACACTCATCAGATTCGAGGTGACAGCACCTTGGACTGTGGCACTGGAGGTAACACCAAAGTATGTGGTTCACTCAGCACAGAGACTTTCTGAGTCTGTCTGGTGACTGCAACATTACTCTCACCATCAGAAGGAAATCCCTCCCGGTAACTACGTGTCAATTGCTCCAAACAGCTCACAGTTTTGCTCCACACTTTGCGAAACACATAAGCAAGAATGTCCTCTTTCATGCAGTAAAATGGAGCAATGGGAGGGTACCCTAATTTCTGTTCCTTTGTAGCTGCTTCTGATTTATTTTCATGAAATCCCTCTTCCATATCTGTATGGTCAAAAGCCAGGTATTCCTCAACTATTCCTTCTGAGCAGATTATACAGTTGTCTTCTCTTTCCACAGCACACAAACCAGGGGATATTGCTGAATCTCTTTCTTGAGACAAGGCTGCTTCATGTGAAGCTGAAATAGCAGGTGGGGATCTAGGATATAATCCATAACCTTCACTTGGAGTAATTATCTGTTTACCCAGAATCCTGAGGTGAGGAAAGCTAGATGTCCACTCTTGGCACTCTTCTTGTAGACTCTTGGTATGCACACTTGACTTTTGCTCATATAAGAGCTCATCAATGGCTGTGAACATGGCCTGGACTTTTTCAGTGGCATTTTTATCAAGTTCACCATATCCCCAGGAGAAGTCTGAGCTGCCTTCTGTAGAGATCCCTGTGCCACTATAACTTGGAAAAGCAGATCCTGAATTCCCAGCATTGCCTGATGTTAAAGGTGATTCTTGAGTGAAGTCAGACTCACTTTGGGAATCAAAAGTGATTGTATTTTTACTACATGATTGTCCTATGAATCAGATTGGCTGTAACTCAGCCACTGGGGACAAGAGACTTTAGCCTCTGCTGCTTACTGCTCACTATGGGGAAGCGGCTCACTATGGGGTCCTAGCCCCTGTGGCTGGCAGTGCTTTTAACCCTTGAATTACTTGACCTAAATGCCAAACACAGACTAACTTAAGATCTGATGGTAATGCTAGCGTTCGCTGGTAAAAAACCTTTGGAGCACCCACGTGACACAGAAAAAAGTACAGGATGTACATGAGCTGCAACCGCAGGTCGCAGAGACAACAAGCTGCTACCGCAGTAAGATCTTGGCCAGGTGGGGGGAAATGCAGACAAAATCAAACAAAATGCAATTGGCTAGGAAAACTTGGGGAACTTTTGCCCCGAAAATGGGCATCGGACTCCATGTTGTTTTCATCACCATGGTAACCATGGGGTGCCTGGCGGGAAGAGCGGCTTCCTGGTCCACTCTTTCTGGTCCCACACTTTTGCGGGCTTCCGATTGGTTCTTCCACAGTCACTCAGACAGGACGTCTAGTCCGGCCTTCCAGCCACTAACCTGTACTACTGTGTTTCAGATTTCTACCGGAGCTGCTCAGAGCCTGTATTTTTAAAAATGCCTACCTGTAAATGCTAACGAAAGATATCTTTTTCAGACAAAATTTAATTCCACAGGTTTCTATGTTACAGTCCTAAATTTAAGTTAGTTCTAAGTTAAATAACCTGACTTTTCTCTATAATTGTGTTACTAAATAATGTTCTATTGATGAGAGATATCAAACATACTTCTTTATATTTTACTTTTAATTTTGGAGGTTATGAGGATGCATTTGCTTGCCACAGGAACAAAGCCGACAATGTTCCTATGATGACCAAAAAATCCTTATTCTCATTTCTGACTATAAGAAGTAAATATGTATGCACAAGGATTTTATTTCCGTTACATCAAGTGACGTCACATAGAAGAGTGCACTCCTAGTTAAAAATAAATTAAAATAGATCCAAATATTTTAAGACCACGTGGTTACATATAAAGTTAATACAATTATAATTTATGTTCTTATTCTTAATATATATTTTTTAGATATTTAGATAACCTATATTTGTTTATCTATAGAATAATTAGCACATGCCTAATTGATTAGTTAATTTATATTTGCCCAATTGTTTTTCTTCAACAGAAAACCCATAATTTATGTTTTATATTTACATTTATCAGATACTCTGCCTTTTCAGTTACAGATATTTGAGATAAATGTGTTTACTATAAATTTACTTTTAAGTAAAAATACAATCTTCAAGTAGTTTCTAATTCTCAAAGTTACTGTTCAAACTCATAAGATGATAAATAATTATAATTATGTCTACAAAATATCTAAGGATTTTAACTATATTTTCATTGATATTTCTTATCAAAGTATAATAATTTGTTTATAAATTCTAAGGTTTTCAGAAATTGTTCCAAAGTATAACCAAAAAAAAATTTTCTAAAAGAAAAAGATGCTTCAACAACAACAACAACAACAACAAAAAACCACACATGGATCCTAAAAAGAAGAAAATAATAATCTTTGGGTAAAACAAGGTCTTTATATTCATTTTCCTAAGTAAAAAAGATTTTTATATTGTTATCTAAACAGATGATATAAAAAGTTAAAACAATTAAAAAAGAGATTTATATATACTAAACTGGCTATAATTAATTTAAGGATATTTCAGGTTATTTTCCTAATTTAACTATACTAATTGAGCTAAAATTTTGTCCATATTTTGACATGATAAACACCTATTAAAATGTAAGTTTATTTCTTTAAAGAAAGATCCTTATTGCCTAATAATTCTTACTGTTTAAGATAAAGATTAATTTTGGTAAATAAATTCACATTGTTGATTAAACATTAAGTATATTGATTCACATTGTTGATTAAACATTAAGTATATTGATTGCAATATCTCTTCAAGTTCTTTGAAAATAGGATAAATATGAATGTAGCTATCTTATTGAAGAAAGAGGATTTTTAGATAAAATGCCTAGGAATAAAACTGTAAAATGGGTCAATCCAATGTGGTAAACCTGAAAGTATATTGAAATAGATCAATGTATAGGGTCAGAAAATTGGTACAATCGATATAAAATTGGTGGATGACTGTCATAATAAGCAGGTTAATATTATCTCTATATTAGTAAAGTCAATTCTATTTTTGCTAAATAACCTCTCCCAGTTGTGGAGAACTAGGTCTTTCTCTTTTCAAAGTTAATTCTAACCCATTTAAAAACATACTATAAAAAAACTTAATCCCACTGGCATTATTCCTTTATATGCATTAAACAACTACCAACCATGAAGAAGGACACTAAGTAGAAGGGATAAAATCATGAACAGAATGGATCTAGTTCTGACAACAGTGAAATTTACAGTAGTAAAAACAGACATTAATTTTTTTTTAATTGCAGACATAGACTTAACTATGATTTTGATGGGCTACAGAGAAAAATTGCTAGATGCTGTGAGAAGGCAAGACCTTGTTTAGTTCAGCAGACTAAACATCTGCATCTCTAGAGCATTTATCAAATTACTGGGTCTCTTGAAACATGGGTCTTAGAAGCTCTGTGCCTTTCCTTGGATTTGCACTGTTTGAATTGTAGTTTGCTAGGCATGAAGCCATGATTGACCTATTGGTCAGAACTATCTTGTTTGTAAATGAGAATTCCACAATAGATTCAGATAGCCAATGTGGTAGATAACAGAGAACCTGATCTCTTGAAGACTATTATGACTTTCATTGAACTATTTTAACTCTAATCTTTGGGGTAACCAAATTTCTACATACAGAGTCTTACTTGATGTATTCCCACATTCTTTCAGCATTTTTAGTCTGAGTGGAGTGCTACTATTGTATTCTAGGATGTTCCCTGAGGATAGATAGCCTTAGCACCTTGCATTATTTCTGCTCCAAAGTTAACATCTTGAGCAGGGAAAGCTTGGGAAATTCTTTTGTGCTGTCTAAGGTCTTCCACCACAAGGCAGAATATCATGTGGGGAGGGTGTGGTAGAGGAAAGAGGCTCAAGACATCACTCTGAGAAGCAGACAGTTTCCACTCACCTACTACAAAATATGTACCCCTAAGGTATGTCCCCAGTGACCCACTTCCTTTGCTCACACCCTACCTAGCTACAGTTACCATCCTGTTAATCCCTATTAGTGAATTAATTCACTGATTGGGTTAAAGTTCTCATAGCCCAGTCATTCACCCTTTATACTTTCTTGCATAGTTCATACATGAGGTTTTGGGGACACCTCAAATCTAAACCATAACAATACTCACATTGACTATTTATATTTGGACTTATTCCTAGGCTTTTAATTCACTTTTTAAGTAAAATTTTTTAGTGGCATAGAAGATACCAATCTTTTAATTTCTCACCAATCTGGCCAATTTGGAACTCCAGCTGCCTAAGTTTGAATAGGGGCCTACTGTTCCAGGTCTGCTATTCTCTTTCCTCCCCATGGATAGCCAATACTACTTCTCTGTGATTATTCCTTTGAATTAACTTCATTAACAATGACAAATTCAGGGGCTTTTTAAGGTCCCTCTAGAAGTCTGAATGCCTTTAGCCTTGTTTTGCCATAAACAGACTTAGAAGTAATTGTTCCAAATGGTCCTGAAGAAATTATAAAATTTAATTGAAATATATAAAATAGACAAAAATGGAAGGTTTAGCTTTAGTTCAATGTGTTGACCAAATATCAGGTAAATTCATAGCCTTATTACAAGTCTAAAAAAAGTAGTTTTATTGAAAAATCAACATATCACTATCAAAATAATCTGAAAATTTTTGAGAATTTAAGAGGTCATTTTGAAAAACAGAACACTAACAAATATTAACGCCTATTTTAGATAGGTCATATGATCTAAAGTATCCAAATAGAGAGATAAAGGAAACAGTATAACTGACTATAAAATCAATCACCTCACACATTTTCCAATGGAATAAAAAGCTATCTATGAAAAGTAGGAGAAAATAGAAATTAATGTTTAGGATATCAACAAAGGGATCAAAACTTTTCAGTAGTAAAATTGAAATAGCAGTCACTTACTACCTCTTTAACTCACACCTCCCTTATCTTGGAATACTATTTCTTTAAAAGGATAGAAAATTACCATAAAAGACAAATGTATTAATAGATTTGGCTATGCAGACTATGAGTCCTTTGAGCCCAGAGCTGTGAGCTTTATCTCTTTTCCAAGTATGGTGTTTTCTAGAATGCATTCAAGTACCACTTAATGGATGGATTCTAGTTGATCTTGTATACACGCTCTCCATCATTTGATGGTCGAACACTGATTCTTGAAGTCTTCCCACATGTTTGCTGCAGCCTGATAGGTTCTTCTCATTTGCCTTCTGGTCCCTGCCTGGTTTTAGAGATTGGCCACCTCTGCTTTGAGATTTTTATAGAGGCATGCAAATGAGGACCTGCAGATCCCCTACTGGGTCAGGCTTGATGAGGTACTCAAGTGCATGTGAAGGCTGATACTGTGTTTCTGGCATAAATGACCGAGCTGTATTGGGCCTATCTTGAGGCTGCTGCTGGTTAGGCTCATCCACCACTGCACTTCGGGCTCCACTGGAATCACCATGGGGTTTCATTTGCCTTTGTGGCCCCACAGGGCTCAGGTGTTCCACTTCACTTGTGCCAATAGGTGGCAGCAGATTATTTCGACTCAGGGGTATTGCCAAAGGGACTTGTGACCCTCTGAGGATTTCTTCCACAGGTCTTGGTGTTCCAGTGCATGAGTGGCTGTGCTGATTGGATGAAGGGTACATGGTGGGGGATTACGTCTCTTGGCAGACTGCACTTTATATGACAGACATGATGTTCTAAGCTCCAAGGCTCGGTTTGGCCAATTTCGGGTTGAAAAGATGGTACTGGACCCAGGCCTCATAAGTAGCTTGTTATCAAGATCTAGGAGCTTATCAATTAGGTAGAGATTTCTTGGCTGTAGAGGCATCCCATGAATCAAGAAACCATTCGCATTTGGCTGATGACCACTTGCTTGACACTCATCAGATTCGAGGTGACAGCACCTTGGACTGTGGCACTGGAGGTAACACCAAAGTATGTGGTTCACTCAGCACAGAGACTTTCTGAGTCTGTCTGGTGACTGCAACATTACTCTCACCATCAGAAGGAAATCCCTCCCGGTAACTACGTGTCAATTGCTCCAAACAGCTCACAGTTTTGCTCCACACTTTGCGAAACACATAAGCAAGAATGTCCTCTTTCATGCAGTAAAATGGAGCAATGGGAGGGTACCCTAATTTCTGTTCCTTTGTAGCTGCTTCTGATTTATTTTCATGAAATCCCTCTTCCATATCTGTATGGTCAAAAGCCAGGTATTCCTCAACTATTCCTTCTGAGCAGATTATACAGTTGTCTTCTCTTTCCACAGCACACAAACCAGGGGATATTGCTGAATCTCTTTCTTGAGACAAGGCTGCTTCATGTGAAGCTGAAATAGCAGGTGGGGATCTAGGATATAATCCATAACCTTCACTTGGAGTAATTATCTGTTTACCCAGAATCCTGAGGTGAGGAAAGCTAGATGTCCACTCTTGGCACTCTTCTTGTAGACTCTTGGTATGCACACTTGACTTTTGCTCATATAAGAGCTCATCAATGGCTGTGAACATGGCCTGGACTTTTTCAGTGGCATTTTTATCAAGTTCACCATATCCCCAGGAGAAGTCTGAGCTGCCTTCTGTAGAGATCCCTGTGCCACTATAACTTGGAAAAGCAGATCCTGAATTCCCAGCATTGCCTGATGTTAAAGGTGATTCTTGAGTGAAGTCAGACTCACTTTGGGAATCAAAAGTGATTGTATTTTTACTACATGATTGTCCTATGAATCAGATTGGCTGTAACTCAGCCACTGGGGACAAGAGACTTTAGCCTCTGCTGCTTACTGCTCACTATGGGGAAGCGGCTCACTATGGGGTCCTAGCCCCTGTGGCTGGCAGTGCTTTTAACCCTTGAATTACTTGACCTAAATGCCAAACACAGACTAACTTAAGATCTGATGGTAATGCTAGCGTTCGCTGGTAAAAAACCTTTGGAGCACCCACGTGACACAGAAAAAAGTACAGGATGTACATGAGCTGCAACCGCAGGTCGCAGAGACAACAAGCTGCTACCGCAGTAAGATCTTGGCCAGGTGGGGGGAAATGCAGACAAAATCAAACAAAATGCAATTGGCTAGGAAAACTTGGGGAACTTTTGCCCCGAAAATGGGCATCGGACTCCATGTTGTTTTCATCACCATGGTAACCATGGGGTGCCTGGCGGGAAGAGCGGCTTCCTGGTCCACTCTTTCTGGTCCCACACTTTTGCGGGCTTCCGATTGGTTCTTCCACAGTCACTCAGACAGGACGTCTAGTCCGGCCTTCCAGCCACTAACCTGTACTACTGTGTTTCAGATTTCTACCGGAGCTGCTCAGAGCCTGTATTTTTAAAAATGCCTACCTGTAAATGCTAACGAAAGATATCTTTTTCAGACAAAATTTAATTCCACAGGTTTCTATGTTACAGTCCTAAATTTAAGTTAGTTCTAAGTTAAATAACCTGACTTTTCTCTATAATTGTGTTACTAAATAATGTTCTATTGATGAGAGATATCAAACATACTTCTTTATATTTTACTTTTAATTTTGGAGGTTATGAGGATGCATTTGCTTGCCACAGGAACAAAGCCGACAATGTTCCTATGATGACCAAAAAATCCTTATTCTCATTTCTGACTATAAGAAGTAAATATGTATGCACAAGGATTTTATTTCCGTTACATCAAGTGACGTCACATAGAAGAGTGCACTCCTAGTTAAAAATAAATTAAAATAGATCCAAATATTTTAAGACCACGTGGTTACATATAAAGTTAATACAATTATAATTTATGTTCTTATTCTTAATATATATTTTTTAGATATTTAGATAACCTATATTTGTTTATCTATAGAATAATTAGCACATGCCTAATTGATTAGTTAATTTATATTTGCCCAATTGTTTTTCTTCAACAGAAAACCCATAATTTATGTTTTATATTTACATTTATCAGATACTCTGCCTTTTCAGTTACAGATATTTGAGATAAATGTGTTTACTATAAATTTACTTTTAAGTAAAAATACAATCTTCAAGTAGTTTCTAATTCTCAAAGTTACTGTTCAAACTCATAAGATGATAAATAATTATAATTATGTCTACAAAATATCTAAGGATTTTAACTATATTTTCATTGATATTTCTTATCAAAGTATAATAATTTGTTTATAAATTCTAAGGTTTTCAGAAATTGTTCCAAAGTATAACCAAAAAAAAATTTTCTAAAAGAAAAAGATGCTTCAACAACAACAACAACAACAACAAAAAACCACACATGGATCCTAAAAAGAAGAAAATAATAATCTTTGGGTAAAACAAGGTCTTTATATTCATTTTCCTAAGTAAAAAAGATTTTTATATTGTTATCTAAACAGATGATATAAAAAGTTAAAACAATTAAAAAAGAGATTTATATATACTAAACTGGCTATAATTAATTTAAGGATATTTCAGGTTATTTTCCTAATTTAACTATACTAATTGAGCTAAAATTTTGTCCATATTTTGACATGATAAACACCTATTAAAATGTAAGTTTATTTCTTTAAAGAAAGATCCTTATTGCCTAATAATTCTTACTGTTTAAGATAAAGATTAATTTTGGTAAATAAATTCACATTGTTGATTAAACATTAAGTATATTGATTCACATTGTTGATTAAACATTAAGTATATTGATTGCAATATCTCTTCAAGTTCTTTGAAAATAGGATAAATATGAATGTAGCTATCTTATTGAAGAAAGAGGATTTTTAGATAAAATGCCTAGGAATAAAACTGTAAAATGGGTCAATCCAATGTGGTAAACCTGAAAGTATATTGAAATAGATCAATGTATAGGGTCAGAAAATTGGTACAATCGATATAAAATTGGTGGATGACTGTCATAATAAGCAGGTTAATATTATCTCTATATTAGTAAAGTCAATTCTATTTTTGCTAAATAACCTCTCCCAGTTGTGGAGAACTAGGTCTTTCTCTTTTCAAAGTTAATTCTAACCCATTTAAAAACATACTATAAAAAAACTTAATCCCACTGGCATTATTCCTTTATATGCATTAAACAACTACCAACCATGAAGAAGGACACTAAGTAGAAGGGATAAAATCATGAACAGAATGGATCTAGTTCTGACAACAGTGAAATTTACAGTAGTAAAAACAGACATTAATTTTTTTTTAATTGCAGACATAGACTTAACTATGATTTTGATGGGCTACAGAGAAAAATTGCTAGATGCTGTGAGAAGGCAAGACCTTGTTTAGTTCAGCAGACTAAACATCTGCATCTCTAGAGCATTTATCAAATTACTGGGTCTCTTGAAACATGGGTCTTAGAAGCTCTGTGCCTTTCCTTGGATTTGCACTGTTTGAATTGTAGTTTGCTAGGCATGAAGCCATGATTGACCTATTGGTCAGAACTATCTTGTTTGTAAATGAGAATTCCACAATAGATTCAGATAGCCAATGTGGTAGATAACAGAGAACCTGATCTCTTGAAGACTATTATGACTTTCATTGAACTATTTTAACTCTAATCTTTGGGGTAACCAAATTTCTACATACAGAGTCTTACTTGATGTATTCCCACATTCTTTCAGCATTTTTAGTCTGAGTGGAGTGCTACTATTGTATTCTAGGATGTTCCCTGAGGATAGATAGCCTTAGCACCTTGCATTATTTCTGCTCCAAAGTTAACATCTTGAGCAGGGAAAGCTTGGGAAATTCTTTTGTGCTGTCTAAGGTCTTCCACCACAAGGCAGAATATCATGTGGGGAGGGTGTGGTAGAGGAAAGAGGCTCAAGACATCACTCTGAGAAGCAGACAGTTTCCACTCACCTACTACAAAATATGTACCCCTAAGGTATGTCCCCAGTGACCCACTTCCTTTGCTCACACCCTACCTAGCTACAGTTACCATCCTGTTAATCCCTATTAGTGAATTAATTCACTGATTGGGTTAAAGTTCTCATAGCCCAGTCATTCACCCTTTATACTTTCTTGCATAGTTCATACATGAGGTTTTGGGGACACCTCAAATCTAAACCATAACAATACTCACATTGACTATTTATATTTGGACTTATTCCTAGGCTTTTAATTCACTTTTTAAGTAAAATTTTTTAGTGGCATAGAAGATACCAATCTTTTAATTTCTCACCAATCTGGCCAATTTGGAACTCCAGCTGCCTAAGTTTGAATAGGGGCCTACTGTTCCAGGTCTGCTATTCTCTTTCCTCCCCATGGATAGCCAATACTACTTCTCTGTGATTATTCCTTTGAATTAACTTCATTAACAATGACAAATTCAGGGGCTTTTTAAGGTCCCTCTAGAAGTCTGAATGCCTTTAGCCTTGTTTTGCCATAAACAGACTTAGAAGTAATTGTTCCAAATGGTCCTGAAGAAATTATAAAATTTAATTGAAATATATAAAATAGACAAAAATGGAAGGTTTAGCTTTAGTTCAATGTGTTGACCAAATATCAGGTAAATTCATAGCCTTATTACAAGTCTAAAAAAAGTAGTTTTATTGAAAAATCAACATATCACTATCAAAATAATCTGAAAATTTTTGAGAATTTAAGAGGTCATTTTGAAAAACAGAACACTAACAAATATTAACGCCTATTTTAGATAGGTCATATGATCTAAAGTATCCAAATAGAGAGATAAAGGAAACAGTATAACTGACTATAAAATCAATCACCTCACACATTTTCCAATGGAATAAAAAGCTATCTATGAAAAGTAGGAGAAAATAGAAATTAATGTTTAGGATATCAACAAAGGGATCAAAACTTTTCAGTAGTAAAATTGAAATAGCAGTCACTTACTACCTCTTTAACTCACACCTCCCTTATCTTGGAATACTATTTCTTTAAAAGGATAGAAAATTACCATAAAAGACAAATGTATTAATAGATTTGGCTATGCAGACTATGAGTCCTTTGAGCCCAGAGCTGTGAGCTTTATCTCTTTTCCAAGTATGGTGTTTTCTAGAATGCATTCAAGTACCACTTAATGGATGGATTCTAGTTGATCTTGTATACACGCTCTCCATCATTTGATGGTCGAACACTGATTCTTGAAGTCTTCCCACATGTTTGCTGCAGCCTGATAGGTTCTTCTCATTTGCCTTCTGGTCCCTGCCTGGTTTTAGAGATTGGCCACCTCTGCTTTGAGATTTTTATAGAGGCATGCAAATGAGGACCTGCAGATCCCCTACTGGGTCAGGCTTGATGAGGTACTCAAGTGCATGTGAAGGCTGATACTGTGTTTCTGGCATAAATGACCGAGCTGTATTGGGCCTGGAGAAGAAGTTAGATAAAAGGAGCCTATCTTGAGGCTGCTGCTGGTTAGGCTCATCCACCACTGCACTTCGGGCTCCACTGGAATCACCATGGGGTTTCATTTGCCTTTGTGGCCCCACAGGGCTCAGGTGTTCCACTTCACTTGTGCCAATAGGTGGCAGCAGATTATTTCGACTCAGGGGTATTGCCAAAGGGACTTGTGACCCTCTGAGGATTTCTTCCACAGGTCTTGGTGTTCCAGTGCATGAGTGGCTGTGCTGATTGGATGAAGGGTACATGGTGGGGGATTACGTCTCTTGGCAGACTGCACTTTATATGACAGACATGATGTTCTAAGCTCCAAGGCTCGGTTTGGCCAATTTCGGGTTGAAAAGATGGTACTGGACCCAGGCCTCATAAGTAGCTTGTTATCAAGATCTAGGAGCTTATCAATTAGGTAGAGATTTCTTGGCTGTAGAGGCATCCCATGAATCAAGAAACCATTCGCATTTGGCTGATGACCACTTGCTTGACACTCATCAGATTCGAGGTGACAGCACCTTGGACTGTGGCACTGGAGGTAACACCAAAGTATGTGGTTCACTCAGCACAGAGACTTTCTGAGTCTGTCTGGTGACTGCAACATTACTCTCACCATCAGAAGGAAATCCCTCCCGGTAACTACGTGTCAATTGCTCCAAACAGCTCACAGTTTTGCTCCACACTTTGCGAAACACATAAGCAAGAATGTCCTCTTTCATGCAGTAAAATGGAGCAATGGGAGGGTACCCTAATTTCTGTTCCTTTGTAGCTGCTTCTGATTTATTTTCATGAAATCCCTCTTCCATATCTGTATGGTCAAAAGCTAGGTATTCCTCAACTATTCCTTCTGAGCAGATTATATAGTTGTCTTCTCTTTCCACAGCACACAAACCAGGGGATATTGCTGAATCTCTTTCTTGAGACAAGGCTGCTTCATGTGAAGCTGAAATAGCAGGTGGGGATCTAGGATATAATCCATAACCTTCACTTGGAGTAATTATCTGTTTACCCAGAATCCTGAGGTGAGGAAAGCTAGATGTCCACTCTTGGCACTCTTCTTGTAGACTCTTGGTATGCACACTTGACTTTTGCTCATATAAGAGCTCATCAATGGCTGTGAACATGGCCTGGACTTTTTCAGTGGCATTTTTATCAAGTTCACCATATCCCCAGGAGAAGTCTGAGCTGCCTTCTGTAGAGATCCCTGTGCCACTATAACTTGGAAAAGCAGATCCTGAATTCCCAGCATTGCCTGATGTTAAAGGTGATTCTTGAGTGAAGTCAGACTCACTTTGGGAATCAAAAGTGATTGTATTTTTACTACATGATTGTCCTATGAATCAGATTGGCTGTAACTCAGCCACTGGGGACAAGAGACTTTAGCCTCTGCTGCTTACTGCTCACTATGGGGAAGCGGCTCACTATGGGGTCCTAGCCCCTGTGGCTGGCAGTGCTTTTAACCCTTGAATTACTTGACCTAAATGCCAAACACAGACTAACTTAAGATCTGATGGTAATGCTAGCGTTCGCTGGTAAAAAACCTTTGGAGCACCCACGTGACACAGAAAAAAGTACAGGATGTACATGAGCTGCAACCGCAGGTCGCAGAGACAACAAGCTGCTACCGCAGTAAGATCTTGGCCAGGTGGGGGGAAATGCAGACAAAATCAAACAAAATGCAATTGGCTAGGAAAACTTGGGGAACTTTTGCCCCGAAAATGGGCATCGGACTCCATGTTGTTTTCATCACCATGGTAACCATGGGGTGCCTGGCGGGAAGAGCGGCTTCCTGGTCCACTCTTTCTGGTCCCACACTTTTGCGGGCTTCCGATTGGTTCTTCCACAGTCACTCAGACAGGACGTCTAGTCCGGCCTTCCAGCCACTAACCTGTACTACTGTGTTTCAGATTTCTACCGGAGCTGCTCAGAGCCTGTATTTTTAAAAATGCCTACCTGTAAATGCTAACGAAAGATATCTTTTTCAGACAAAATTTAATTCCACAGGTTTCTATGTTACAGTCCTAAATTTAAGTTAGTTCTAAGTTAAATAACCTGACTTTTCTCTATAATTGTGTTACTAAATAATGTTCTATTGATGAGAGATATCAAACATACTTCTTTATATTTTACTTTTAATTTTGGAGGTTATGAGGATGCATTTGCTTGCCACAGGAACAAAGCCGACAATGTTCCTATGATGACCAAAAAATCCTTATTCTCATTTCTGACTATAAGAAGTAAATATGTATGCACAAGGATTTTATTTCCGTTACATCAAGTGACGTCACATAGAAGAGTGCACTCCTAGTTAAAAATAAATTAAAATAGATCCAAATATTTTAAGACCACGTGGTTACATATAAAGTTAATACAATTATAATTTATGTTCTTATTCTTAATATATATTTTTTAGATAACCTATATTTGTTTATCTATAGAATAATTAGCACATGCCTAATTGATTAGTTAATTTATATTTGCCCAATTGTTTTTCTTCAACAGAAAACCCATAATTTATGTTTTATATTTACATTTATCAGATACTCTGCCTTTTCAGTTACAGATATTTGAGATAAATGTGTTTACTATAAATTTACTTTTAAGTAAAAATACAATCTTCAAGTAGTTTCTAATTCTCAAAGTTACTGTTCAAACTCATAAGATGATAAATAATTATAATTATGTCTACAAAATATCTAAGGATTTTAACTATATTTTCATTGATATTTCTTATCAAAGTATAATAATTTGTTTATAAATTCTAAGGTTTTCAGAAATTGTTCCAAAGTATAACCAAAAAAAAATTTTCTAAAAGAAAAAGATGCTTCAACAACAACAACAACAACAACAAAAAACCACACATGGATCCTAAAAAGAAGAAAATAATAATCTTTGGGTAAAACAAGGTCTTTATATTCATTTTCCTAAGTAAAAAAGATTTTTATATTGTTATCTAAACAGATGATATAAAAAGTTAAAACAATTAAAAAAGAGATTTATATATACTAAACTGGCTATAATTAATTTAAGGATATTTCAGGTTATTTTCCTAATTTAACTATACTAATTGAGCTAAAATTTTGTCCATATTTTGACATGATAAACACCTATTAAAATGTAAGTTTATTTCTTTAAAGAAAGATCCTTATTGCCTAATAATTCTTACTGTTTAAGATAAAGATTAATTTTGGTAAATAAATTCACATTGTTGATTAAACATTAAGTATATTGAACTACTAACTTAAATCCCGATTTTAACAATTGTCCTTAGAGACTAAAATTGATTAATTCTAAGACACTGAGATACTAATTTTTACATATTTTGTTTGTTAATTATAAAATTTTAAAAAACCATTTTATTAAGACTAATGTTCTCCAAATTAAAGTTATATGTTAATTTTAAACAATAAAGGTTACAAACTTAAAAAAAATTCATTGATATTATATAAGTTCTCTAACTAGATCTATTGTCCATAAAAAATACAGTAAGATTTATATACTGCTCCCTATACAAAAAATAACCTTCATCATATTTTTTAAAGGCAATTAAGAGATACCTATTTAAAGGATAATATTCTAAAATATAGAGATTTTGAGACCTTCTCTCAAAAAGATTAAAAATTCTTTCTAAATTGTTAGGATGGATCGACTAGTCTATATAAAAAAATTAATAATCAATAAAAGGTAAATCTATTCTTAGTCATTTAAATACTTATACTATTATCTATAATTTAAACTAATAATACTATGACTTATGCCAAGCCCTTACTCAATTTCCTTATCTAAGGAAAAGGGGGAATACAGGATCCCGGAGAGACACTAGATTTTACAAAATACTTTAAAAGTTTTTTTCTTAAATTGTAATATTGAGAGTCTTAATGTTACTGAACATGATTCTGTAAATTAAATCAGATATCAAAGGAGAGTTTGGAGAGTTTAAACCACTCATCATGATAATGACTGAGAAACCTGGTGCAGGAAGGTCAATTTCCAGCTACAGAGCTTATAGCCATGCAGCTTCACGAGCTTGTCAGGTAAATAAAAATTATAAAAAGACTTGTATGGACCCATTTTCCAGGTCCACCTTTAATGTGTCTTGCAGTGTGGACTGGAAAGTCCACCCATGAAACTAAATTAATTGTCCTGACTGTAATGGTCAGTTATACCTATATATTGATTCTATGGTAAGCAGACTGTCTGGAAGTATCTTTTGAGAAAAAGACAGTGTTAAAATAGTGGATTGTTGTGCATCCATATGGATAGCAGCTATGGACCAGATGTGAGTAACACCAATTAAGGACCAGTTCTGTATGAGGGATCTCTCTTCATCTGTCTCTCTCAGCTTTGTCACTATATTACAGTTTGTCTTTCTATGGCCTGTCTCCTTCCTTCCTGAACGAATTCCTACCAGCCCAGTGCTGAGAGCTGAGCCCTCCATGGAGAAGAAACCTGAGTTGGCTGATCCTAGGGTAAATGCTGGTGTGGAGGCCATGGGGGCATTATCTATCTAGGAGACAGAGAGCCCTCTTAGGGACGATGCCATGCACAGTCCACATCACCCTGTTTGGCCCCGGAGAATGGCTGGTTAGCCAGTGACGGGTAAGATTCCTCAAGGGAGGGACAACCTAAGACAGGCACAGTCGCAGAGGGGCCATCAGGAGAAAATTGGGGGCCAACAGAGGTGAGGCAAAGAACCTCACCCCCCCACTGGTGCAAAGGCCTAATTCTTCTCCCCTTCGGAGAGAGGTCTCCTGCCCCATGGCTGCTTTGCTCCCCACATCCAGCTCAGATCAGAACCCTAGTGACAGAGACTAGTCAACAGTGACTGTCTGCTCACCACAGCAGGAGACAAATGCAGCTACAGGAATGGGCCATGTCTGGATGCTTTTCTCTTTCTTGGTTCTCATTTTTTTCTATGCTTTTCCTTTCTTTTCTCATCAGGGTTATCCTTTGACAATAAATTTAAAAAAAAAAAGAAAAAATGTTAGAAAAGCCTTCAGTTGCAACTAACAGCAACGAACATATGAAGTTTCCTCACAGTATGGTTACACTAGGCAGAAGATGATTGGCTTATGGATATTATCTTGCTAATATAGATTGACAGGCACGCCCCACTCAAACCCTGTAACAGTTGTGTACATTCCAAAAAGAAACTAAGCTACTGGACATTGACTTGAGGTTTGTCATCAGTCAGTTATCACCAGCTCCCGTGGCTGAGGTAGCCAAATAGCTGAGCAACAAATTGACCACACAGAAACTTATGCTAGACAGCAGATAAAAAACCTAAGCCAGCCAATTATGCTGGACTTTAGTGACTAAGACTACATTTACCTTTATGGATAATTGTTAAAAAAATTATTAAAATAGATTTTTCCAAGGATATTTGTATTACTGACAGACCTAATTAACTCCTTAAATATGAGAGTGAAGAGAAAAAATGATAAATATCCTGTAGCCTATAAAAATACAACTTATTGCCTCATTAATTATTGCCAGCTAATATTTCAGAACTATAATATGCTAAAGTTAATATTCAGGCTTTAAAATAGGTGTATGTCTATTAACCAGACCTACACAAACTGCTGATCTCATTATCCCTAAAGTAACTACTTTAAATATTATTCCTTATTCAATTTTGGCCTTTGTGGCTATAATTTTTAGATTTTCTTAATGTTTGACTTAAATTACATCCAGCTTCCTTCATGGTCAGATAAGTACTGATAAAAGGATGAGAACTAAGTAATGATGTTCTAGAAGACAATGTAATAAATAATGTGAGTGAGCCCTTTGCTCTATGGTTTATGGAGAGGCCTAAATGCCATGGCAATAAAAATGTCTGTTACTGTGGCCAAACACAATGCCTCCCAATAAAATTGGGAAAAGATTAAAAATCTTCTGATGAGTGTTTGGCAAGGTAATAATAATCCAGATTATTGTGTTGACTGTTATGAAGATAATATGTTTTCTACTAATTCTTTTTGTGTTTCAATAGCAGATTGTGATGACCTTGGACCAAGAGCCAAGTGACTGAAAGAAAATTTCCAGTTACATTCTTTTTTTTATATTAAAAAAGGGGGAATATGTGGGAGGCCAACCTTACAGGTGACTGAGTTACACTCCCCAGCTGGGTGCTGAGGCGCTCAGTCACAGAAATGGGTGTTTCTTGCCACAGCCCCATGGGTGAAGCTATGCTCACCTGTTCCTTTGTAATATAACCCCTTGCCTTCTTTAGGATAGAATCTTCCATGGAAGTGCCTTGTGTGTGTCCCCTTCTCTTACTGTGCCCTTGGGTGTGGCCTACCCAGGTGTCAGTCAACCTGCCGACAGTGGACAACATGAAGATAGACTCAGCCCCTGAAACCTGACCCCTTGCCTCATTTGAATAGCTTTTCCTCAATAAAAGGGGTCAGTGCATGCTCTCGCTCTCTCTCTTTCTGCAGACCCTTAAGGTCAGAGGAGCTGTCACAGCAACCCCATAGAAAAAGGTATTTGTGTCTCTTGTGTGGTTATTTCGTGCAGCCCAGTTTAACTAGAGTGACCCCTGAGCCTTTTAGTCTCGAAAACAAAAACCCGGCAGGTAGGTCCTAAGGGTCAGAGTAAGTGATGCTTTAAGGACAGTCATGTATCACATAAGGATCTGGACATTTTCAGAGTAATGCATTATTAGGCAATATCATCATCTTGCAAACAACTTAGAATGTGCTTACACAGTCTAAGATTGCTCTGACATCACTGGACAATATAAATGTATGGGTCTACTACAGTGTATGCCATCCTTGATTGGCCAAAACATTGCTAGGTGGCACATGACTTACATAATATATGAACACACATCACTGTCAATTTGAATGTTCATATATATTCATATATATTCACGTATGTTCATATGTATAGCATCTAGAATATAGGAATATAAAGATTTTGCTTAATATTAAGAATAAATCTTTATATGACCTGGATGAGCATCATTATTTTGCATCACAAATCTTTCATGAACATTTGAAACACTGACATTAAATGATATAACATTATTTTGGTCACCTCACTTGTAGCGTTTTAGGAAATATGAAGAATTATCATAGAACATGATGGTAATGAAAATATAATTTTTATTTGCATTGTCCTCAGCGTGCATCAGTTATTTTGCACTGATGAGTATTCATTCTCTCAATTTAGGTAAGAATTTACAACTTCTTTTGTAAGAGAGACAGTCTCTTTATGCTGCCAAGCCTGACCCTGAACTCCTAAGCTCAAGTGTTCCTCCTGCCTCCCCTCAGCCTGTCTACTAGCTGGGACTACAGGCACACACCCTTGTGCCTGACACTTGATTTCTCTCTGCAAAATTACATTTTTTCCCGTAATCTCAGTCCATGTGCCTTAGATTCATCCTGTATTTAACCCTGTCCATGTCCCAAATTTGAGACTGAAGAAAGAGACTACAATTATTCATGTACAAAATTATTTAAAATATTTTACAAAATTACCTTCAGACTATGTGTAAAAGGTATATAAGAAACACAAATTTCTTGTTTTAACTTCCTTCCCATTCCCAAGGTATCCTGTGACATACATGCAAATATCCCAAAATGCAAAAAGTATCAGGGATCTGAGTTCCAGCATTTCAGATAAGAGAAACTCAACCTATATTTAAATATAACACATGCATTTATTTGAATATTTGAGTATGTTTACATAGTATATATTTTTAGTCACATTTTATCCATAATTTGTATAAAGTAAGATAATTATTCTGTATCAGTAAGGAATGCATTTCTTTTTCCATGATGCTTCTCCCACACAGAATATACTACTGCTTCCTTTGGTGGATTATTGAGGACATGTTGCAGGACATTTGTAGTAATTCCAAATAAGCCCCAATATTAGTATGTATCAAGAAGGGATAACTGAACATTAGAAAAAAATGTTTAGACATATGGATGCTTGTCACTGTGATTTTAAAAGTTACAAATAGGGAGAAGAGGAAAAGGCAACTTGCATTCAACACTCAGTAAAAGTACTGAGATTGAAGAATACCGAATAAGTATATCTGGCACCATGTTATGTTCTGAGAACACAAGCAAAATGAACAAACAGGCACAGTTCCTGCCCTCACAGTTTTAGATCACCAAACTGAGCACGCCATATGGAAAGGAAGACTCAGAATTGAAACTCGTTTGAAAAACTTAAACCTCCACTTTTTTTTTGTTAAGTAGAATACTGTTTAAATCTCATTAAGAACAATCTTAGTTTAAAAAAAAAAAAGAACTATTCAAACACCTATACAAAATTCTCATCCATATTAACTGAAAAAGGAATAGGCTCCACTGTACAATAATATTTAGAACCATGATATGTATCATACTAGTCATTTAATTTTTGGTTATCCAATAAATAAAAAGAAAGTATCCATTTACTAAGTCTCATTTTAACTAAATATTCTTTCTTTGAGAAAAGTTAACTCCTAAAATTATGTATTGTTTATTTTTATATTCATACATGCACATGTAATTTGTTTAATCTATTTCCCCAGTACCTTCCATTTTCTCCCTTCTTTCCTCCCCAGATCCTCTTGCCATAATATAGTAATCTCCCTACTATTAGTAGTAGTGGTAACAGTATTTTAATTAATGCATTATTGATACATATAGGAAATTCATTGTGGTATATATGGAAATGAACATAGTGTAATTTGGTTGATTTCATTCCTCAGTACTTCCCCATGGTGTCTCTTCCTCCCTCCCTCTGGATCCCTTCCCTCTACTGTATTGGGCTCCCTTCTGTTTTCTTGAGACTTTATCCTCCTTTATTTTCCTCTCTTTCTCATTCTAATCTCCCCATGTAAGAAATCATTTAACCCATGATTTTTTGATCATAGTAAAAATGACTTTTACTTTATTAAAACATTTACTTGAATCCAAATTTTAAAATGATTATTAAAATCTTATGTGTACCAGAGAAAATCTGTCACAATGAAAACACTTTTAACTTCATAATAATGTCTGCTTCAAATAATTTAAAAATTTCTACCTTCTAAGGGATGATCAATGAACTTATACCTGCTCACAGAGCATAATATTCACAGATAATTCTACAGCATGAAATATAAACGCATATAAGTACCAACACTCTTGGAAGTCAGTGATTCTCCGAAGTATTGCTTGTAAGCTAATGTCAAACATATCAGAAACTATATAGAATAAGCTCCTGTTAAATGATGTTTTTCCACTGCAAATTGCAACTGTTTTCCTGATCAATATTTGTTCAAAGAGCAGTTTCACAAGGCCAATGAATGACACACTCTATAAAGAAATTTACTGGAAGACCTGGCTTGTGGCAATATTGACCTAAGGCACACTGCTCCTGTGAGCTTTAATGTTTAGAAAATTTGAAAGAACTTTCACATATTTGATTATGTAAACTTAAGGTGATTAATCAAGGAGTTAAATAGTAATTACAATATTCACAATTAAATCTTATATTCTGCACTACTTTTTCTAATTGGAATGAAAATTAAACCAAAAGGGAATGTTTTTAAAATCAGTAAATATGCTATTTTTTAAATTTTTTTCTCACGATGAGAGTTGATCAGTTTGAAACCTTATTTTATAGACATTATCCCATTAGCATTGATCCTCATTCTTACAAGCCAGCAACGCCATGGAATGACACACTTTCGATGACACAGTATGAAGGAAACACAGCTCATTGGCAGAGAATGACTGGCTCTCCACGGAAACAGTCTTAGGGCAGACTTTGGTCAAGGGTCTCTCTTTTTCTCCTCAAAACTGGTGGCACTAGTGGTATAACAACTGTTTTCTTTCTTTTTAATTTTATTTGTTTTACTTAGTTACACATGACAATGCAATGATCTTGACATATCATACTTTTGAATCAGATGGGATATAATTTCTCATTTTTCTGAGTATAACAGGTTGCAGAATCACATTGGTCATGCAGTCACATATATACACACGGTAGAATGAAACATTTTATTTCTTTATAGATTGGTTGCTCCATCCATAGGCATATCTTGGATCATACTACCCCCAATGAGGAGATCACATGTGCCTCCTCAAATATCGCTCCTTAAAGTCTCTTTTGACCAAACTATCTGAAATTGCACCTCACTATCCTTCCCTACACAATTACTCTGCTATGTTTTTATAGCTTTTACTAGTAATCAAGATAGAAAGTACACGTCCTTATTTATGATTTGTCTGCCATCTTAACTACATCCAATTATAGTATAAACTATTTGAAGACTAACTACTTACTTACCCATACTTCTATCTTTACCCTTAAAGAGACTCTGGAATATAATAATCTCTCAGGAAATATTAATTAAATAAATATATGCAATAATTCACAGATAAACTCATATCTTTTATTCATGTTTTTATGTTTTATTATTCTTTCTTGTGGCATTTTCTCAGATGGACTGTGTACTCACTGATCCACATCTTTCTAGAAACTGCTTTCTTTTTTAAAAAATATCTATTTTTTAGTTGTAGTTGGACACAATATTTTTTTTAAAATTTTTATTTGGTGCTGTGGATCAAAGCCAGGGCCTCACACATACTAGGCAAATGCTCTACCGCTGAGCCACAACCCCAACCCCTAGAAACTACTTTCTTGCACCCATAAAGGTTGGTATAAGATTCTTGGTTTCAGTGATTTTCTGTCAGATGTCTATAAATATTTCCCCTTCATCTGGGCATTTCTAGTATAGCCAGTGAAAGGTTGTTCCATGGGTATAGATCACTCCTTAAGAATTTTATTAGCCTTCAACTGCTACAATGAGTATTTACCACAAACTTAGCAATTGAAAGAGTATAACTTTAGTTTCTCAAAATGCTGGATGTCACAAATGCAGGTGGACATGTCTAGCTCCACTGCTACAATTTTCCCAAGGTGAAAAATCACTTGGCGAGTGGATGAGGTTCACTACTAGAGTTTCTAGGATAGAAATTGTTCCCAGTGTCATTCAGATTGTGCAATGTGTGTAACAATTATTATATACTTTCAAAGTCCCTTTTGCCACCTAGCATAATATATTCAGTGACACAGATTAGGACATGGTCATCTTTAGGACTCATCTGCCTACCCTTTGGAAAATAGTGAGTATACATACAACTTATATTAAGTAAATAATCTATTGTTTTCCTACAAGAAGTGTGAACAAGTTTCTCTTGTCCTTGGAGATTAAGTACCTTTAGTAGAACATGCCAAGATGTATTTTTTCTCACATTTTAATCTCCAGGTTCATGTCTGTCTTAAACACTACATACCATTTTCCTATTTGTTTAATAATTATCTTTCCTCTATATTTTGCTTTTTCTCCTACTGACTTCTATAGAACTGATCAGGTATTCTAAATATATCCTCTATATGTATCCCTAGATGAATTCTCTTTCCTTGAGCAAGTTTATATTATTAGGGACAAGTCCAAATTATTGTTTATTTCCCTTACTTTGAATGCTGGCCCTCCTAGATGAGGTATTTCCTGGGATGTGCTCATTAGCAGGTGGTTGCAGTCCAAAAGAAAGTAGGGAAGGGCTTTTCTCCTAGAAACCAGAAGACCCAAGCTGAGGGACCCAGGGAAGCATCAGGAAGAAGCCTCCCTCACCTTTCTCTTTTCAAACATCCCACCTAAGAGATGGAGAGGCCTCAGCATAGTTCTTCAGTTCTTCCTTACTCTCGGAAAGTCAGAGAGAGCAGCTAAGTTCACTCAAGCCAATGTCCACCCTGGGTCTGCTTCATTCCGTCATGGCCCATGTACCTTTATTATGTTCTGGGTTCCCCTACTTCCCAGTGTTTAAATAGCTCCTTGGCACTTCTCCTGCCCTCCCTCTGGAGGCAAGAACAAGTGGAAGCTGGTACTGGAGACAGAGAAGGAGCAAACCATGTAAACATTTTCTACAATTTTTTTTTTTTTTTTTGCATGTCAGTGTTCTGTGCTTAAAGTACAGCATTCCCTTATTTTGAATTAAGTATGGTTAATGGTCCACTTTCATCTTCACCACTGGCTTTTTGGCCAGACCAATTCCAGGTCTCAACATTTTATGTATGCGGGAAAATTAAGACAATATTATTCCGAAGGTGTCATTTTGTCCTTTGATACCACTGTCATATATTATACATGTGATTTTCCTCTGATCATCCAAAAAAATGTCCTTCTATAGTCTTTCCTTTTATACACATCAAATTTCTAAAGTTTTAAGTTGAAGTTCTTATTTTATCTGCCCCTGTATCCCCTGATAATTTTTTAACAGAAATAGAATTTATTAAATTACTTTAAAATGTATTCTCTCTATGGCCCACAATGACTTTGTTCATACCATTAATATGATTTTTAAGGGTATAGCATAACTGTCATCAGAAATATATGCCTGCTGTTCAATAGACATTCAGAGCATTACATAGATAAATCAGAAACAACTTACAGAAAAATGACTTTAAAGCCCTCTTGACAGTAGACATAAATCGAAGAATATACATGTATTTGAGTACAGGTGTTTATACTTAAAGGGACAATTAGTGGTCTTGTGGCAAGTTTCCTGAAGCTAATTATTATTTTCTAGTGAAGCAAACTTCATGTCTCAACTGATACCACAATCAGAACATAAACTATTTTTCTAACAAAATAATGTCTATCTCCAACATCTATCCTCATCATTGATTCAACACACATTTATTATGCACTTTCTCCAGGTTGCCTGATGATAAAATGATAAAATATTCTTAAGTGTTATCTTTGACACAAATCCACACAAAATAAGTTCACTGTTATGTAACTCTAAAAAAAAATAAACTCTCAAGTTCCCTCTTTAAAAAATATCTAAAAATCCATGATTTGTCTCCTTCCTTAATATAAAAATAAAGGCACATTAATTACTAATCACTTACTCTGTGCCTTTTTAAATTTTCTGTTTTTAAAATGGTAACAATGCATTTAATACTACAAGTTTTTGAAGATTTGGAATGTTTTGCAAGGGAAACATTAATTTCAACGGAAGGAAATGTTGAGAGTATAAACTTTTTCACCACCTGGTAAATATCAATTTGTACAACAAATGGTTTCAGGGAGAAAAAAAAAAGAAGTCACAGGACAGAAATAAATAACCTTAAGCATCCATGCACTCCCTATGAATTCCATTTTGGTGCACAGTTACTAAAAAAATAATAATAATAACTTAATTAGCAATGGCATTCTGTGATGAAAGCAAATAGCACTTTGATTTCATGCCTGTAATTCAAGCATTAGCATTCAAATCAGCCCACAACTTGCACTTTGGTATTTATTGAGTGAATGCCAATTAATTTTTCCCATGTAATTATTTTCATTTCCTCTACAGTATCTCCTTAGCAGCTAAATTTCCCATGGAACATAAGATAATTTGAGATGCTGAGAGTTTACATTTTTAGTGATAATATTGTTGTGAGGTAAAGATAAAGTCAGTTTTTCTATTATTGAAAGAAATACCTCATCCTCCTAGGCACTGTCTTCATACCTGTGTAACAAAAAAGTTAGTGACTCATTCTATGAGCCATAAATTGGGAGTGAATATCCACTACAATTTAATAATTCCTGAAAACTGACCACATCCCACTCTATACCCTGATGCACAAATATGCATTTCTTTGTTTCAAGATAATATAGGATGAGTAGATTTTAGGAAGGAATCATGGTTTTGATTACATGATAGCAAAGTGAAATTTGAAGAAACAAATCAAAGCAGGAAAAAGAAACAACAACAAAAAAAACTACACAGTGGTGGGAAAAGAAAAATTTGATGGTCATGCTTCTAAAATCTAACAAATTTCTTTTTATGCTTAACAAAGAAGTTGATAGTTTGAGTAATTTTATTACTTTGTTCTGCTCCCTTAAATTCCCAAATTAAGAGAGCAGAAGACAAATTTCTCAAGATATAAATTCAGAAATTATATGGAGAAAAAATTAGCAGCCAAAATTTGATTTATCTGCAAATTCTCTTTTACGAGGTATGTATGTGCAATTTATAAGAATTATTTCAAAGGGTACTACCTGTTATTAAAAACTTGCATAAGTTTTACTATCCAGTTATATGTCTTTGTAAGAAGCAACAATTCTAGTACACCATTTTCATCGAATTATACCCTGGACTAGAAAGTTATGACAATAAGGATTCTTTCCCATGATATTCCACAAAAGTTAACTGTGGAAATAAGGGACTTAAAATGTAATGTTCTCAAAACATATGGTTTGAAAATGCTTTGTTTACAATAGTTAAGGTATCTCCAACATGCCAGAGTGTTAAAGTCAATCACACATCTTGTTAAACCTCTAGAATTTTCCAACCACCTTGAGAGATGCTGAATGTAAAGGTGGTGGAAAGGCATCCTAAGTTTTCACTCTTATGTACCATAAAAAACTAGAAAAAGCACTCATAATTAAAATTTTAATTATTATATATTTCACAATGTTTTTGAAAACTGAGAAAACACAGAGCAAGGATATCTCCCATGATTCAGGTAAACTTCAAGGAAGCTGCAAAGTCTTAGAGACTTAATGGTAAGTCTAAGAGAGGAATTTGGATTTTTCTTAAAAAATTAATATGAGAACAATTTGACTCAGGGGTAAATTAACTACACAATTCATACTGAGTGTTAAAACATTGTATTTTGAACCTTGTGTTAAATTTTATGGTCTCCTTTTACATTCTTTAACTTTGATGATATTGTCTTATTTTGATGGCTTTCAAAAATTATGCATAACCATTATGAAAATTTAAACAATAAAAAATAAGAGAGTTGAAAATAACCTCACAAAATCCATTGTCCATATGTAATAATCTGTTGAAGTACAATCTACATCACTATAGACATACAACAGAAATATACAGAGATGGATGAAAAGGGAAATGGTTACAAATTTACCAAATTGGAGATACATTCATGAGGTAATTTTATGTTAATGTAATATAGTCATTTTTGCCAAAATCTTAAAAAATAGTTATTTAAAAACTTTCTGAATTTGAAATATTTAATTATTCACACAAAAGACATGAGGTATAATAATGACTAATATATTCATTTGCAGCTAGTCAAAATATTTTTAAAACTTAAGATTTTTATCATCATAATGTATTTCATTAATTATAATTCTACTTATAACAATAATTTTAAAATTCACAGTAACAAAAATGAGGAAATCATCATAGTTCTATTGGATTTTTTAGCTTTTTAATTTTATCTATCTAGGTTTAGAACTTTCAGGACATCATACAAATGATGGGACTCTATTAGGTAAGAAGCTCTAAGTCCAAACTTGAATTTTGTTTCTTACTAATCATGGATCATAGATAAATTATTTAATCTCTGTGTCCCCAGTTTCTTGTTTATAAAATGAGGAAAATAATATATACCATGGAAGGCTGTTAAGCAAACTTAAACACTTAATACAAATAAGTCAAGTGAAAAATGACTAGCAAAAAGGCAAATATGAAGTGTTACCAAACATTAGTATGATACTTAGTCACTCTGAAAGAAATGAATAATTATTTCTGTTGCTACTATTAAACTGGTTTATCTCTTACCTATATTCTTCTAGTAAATGTTCCTTCTTTTTCCTTAATTTTATTTCTTATTGGTTAGATTTTTTTCTGACATTTTTTCAAGAGGTCTTCCTATGTATGCTTCTCACTAAGGGTATGCCTTGCGAAGAAAACAAGTTGACTGCTTTGATACTTGAATGACCTTCTTGGCTGGTTCACATAATGTCAGAGAGATATCTCAGAACTTTTTCTATAAAGACCATTAGGAAAAAATCTTTGATGTTCCATTAGTGTGCTGTGACAATGTTTCCCCCACTCCCTCTCTTCAGTGTAACTGGAGACCTTCCTTGGATGGGAGTCTGCTATAGACTGGGTCTCAAATGTCTCCTAAATGTCCCTGGTTAAACACTTGGTCTCCAGTTAGTAGTGCTACTAGAAGATGGTAGAACACATAGACAATGGGATATAGTAGGAGAAGCTTAGGTCCATGGGATCATGCCCTGAAAGGCGATATTTCTGTTTTTACTTTTACTTTTTGGCTGATATGAGATGTACAGGTCTCCTTCTCCACATGTGCCCATGCTGTACTATTCCACCAGAGGCCCAAGTCAAGAGTAAAACCTCTGAAACCACAAGCAAAAATAAACCTTTCCTCCATATACCTTGTTTATCCCAGATATTTTGGCACAGTGATGGAAAGCTAACACAGAACCTAAACCAAAAAAAAAAAAAAAAAAAAAAATTAACATTGCTGACTCTCTCTCAACATGTGTCTTTCAACTACATTTCTATAGATAGAATGAGGTGTGGACAGGGAGTTTCCCAGAAACAGATCAAATACACTGTATATTCAATTGTTTCCAAAACAATATAGTTTTTTCCTTTTCTTTTTTTTTAAATTTCTGGATTACATCCACTAAAATGGATGCTCAGAGTATTTTCTAAACTAATTAAATATCAGCATAATTTAAAGACAGTTTGATTTAATAGAATTTTGAATTCTAAGTCAATTTTTCCTGGAAACTTGTAGATAATATTCTAGAAACTCTTAGTTCAGAGAGAATCTGGATATGAGATTAATTCTTATTTCCTTGTAAAGATTATCTGTCTTTCATCCTGAAGTTTTAACATAGTCCACAGTAGATCCATGGGCATTGAAAATAAGTCTGCTTGGTTGTTTGTTTTAGTTACTTCCTTAACTATTTTGTGTCACATTTTTTCATCTATAACATCAGAATAATAATGGGATTTAATTTATGAATTTCTTAATATTACATTAGCCACTATATATAAAGTACTCAGAAAAAAAAGTTCTTATTCTCACTCTTGGCATGCTTGAAAACAATAATACATTTTGTCATAATTCAAAAGTGCCTTCTTCAATACAAAACTTTAAATTCAAACTGTTTCTTATTTATATTAATAACACTTTTATTATAATAGTTATGTATATATACTAAATAACGATATGCCCCTTTTTCCCCCTTGAACTTAAATCTTAGTTGGCTAATTATTGCATAAAATTCAGTGGAATACATATACAAAAATTAGTTGAGACAAGTCATTTTCTATTTTTTTAGTGTAATATCAACTTAGGGGCTGCTTGTTGATTGCCAAGTTTTCAGATAAATGTGCTTTCTGTCACTCAGTTATAATATAAACAAAACAAATTTTCAAAAACAATAACAAGTACCAGGTAGGATGCTGGTGACAATTAACACCATTAGACCATGTTGTAAAATTTCCTCCAAACTACATTATGTGACTTGCCACTGTCCACTTCACAAGTGGTAATTTGCCTTAAAAGTAGAATCTGCATGTATAATTTTATCAAAATACACTCAACTTTATGTATAACTATAAAGAAACAATTTTAAAAAATAAATTTTAAAAAGCAGAATCAATAAAAGTAGACTACTTCAAGAATTTAAGCATCCAGAATTCAAATAATTGTTAATCAATGCATAAGAAAATTCCAAATACTACTGAATAAGCATGTAAATAATATTTACCTAGGTCATTTTTTAAAGTACAGATGGATTTATTTTCTGTTGAAATAAGACTGAGAAACTGAACTGAATTTTTACACTTAACTACAATAGAAAATATTTATCTTTATAACTGTATAAAAATATTATGAAAATATATGTCTACATATTAATTCAGACAAAAAATTAAAGTTTGAAAAAGAGTACTTATGAAATAAATCCTAGTGCAAAATTAGAAACACTAAATGCATTATAAATTATGGTACTTATTATTGGTTAGAATATGTTGATAATTAAACTAAAGTCCTGCACTTGATTCCCGGATGTACCAGTTTATTCTGCTTTGTTTCAGAGACACAGGCTGAATCACAATTTGCAGCTGTCTTGGGAATGAGCATTATTGATCGCAAGGGGTATAGAGCCAACGTGTAGATGGATTAGTCCAATTCCATTACAATAACAGGAAAAACAATTCTAAGCACATTTCCTGAAGAGAGTGGGTCAGCAGCTTAATTTCTGTTTCAGTTTGGCATTGAGCATGTGTCCCTCATAGGTAGATGCTTAATGACAGTTCTTTGTCATGCTAAAAATGATTAAGAAAAGATACATTTTAAAAGTATATAGTAGCTTTCTAAAAACAGGTAATTTTAAGACTGTGAGATTCATGAATAATATAATCAATCATCCAAATATTAGCTCCTGAATTATTCAGTCTGGAATTAAAAAGTATACAGTAAAAGTTCCGATTGAGAGTCTTGCAATCTTGCTTTCTGGTATAATGTAACAGCAATTATTTATAACATATGGGGTGGTTATATAATTTCATAGTTCAGGTAGGAAAAAGAATATTAATTTCTGACTTGGCATATGTCTCAATTTTCAGAAAGGGAGGGTTAAAAAAAAGGATGAAATGTGCATTCTGAGGAGAAATAGTCTTAAATAGTCCAAACACTGGTTTAAACTTTTAACCTTACAAAGCACTTCCCTTTTATACACTCTGCTGTGTAACACCTTTCCCTATTTACATGTCCCTGAATTTACCTGTCATCTTATTATTAGGTCAAATACAGAAACTGTTCTAACCAGTAAGATTGGGGCCATGAGTATGTTGTGATGCTATGTTTATGAAATATTAAATATTAAATGGTTGGGCATGGTGGCACATGCCTGTAATCTCCAATGGCTCAGAAGGCTGAGACAGGAGGATCTCGAGTTCAAAGCTAGCCTCAGCAATAGCAAGGTGCTCAGCAACTCAGTGAGACATTGTCTCTAAATAAAATACAAAATAAGGCTGGGGATGTGGCTTGGTGGTCAAGTGCCCCTGAGTTCAATCCCTGGTAACGATAGATAGATAGATAGATAGATAGATAGATAGATAGATATAGATATTGAATGCACTGAAGACAGAGATCACCATTTTACTTCAGTGAGGGGAAATAAATGCAGGGAAAAAAATCTCAGAATATGTAGGACAAACTGGAATACAATATAGTGGATAAAGCTGTTTTCTCATATTTCATGTTAAATAGTTTTTTAGGCATTGTGATTCTGTTTTAAAGCATTATAGAGAGAATTATGAAATTTTATAATATTATTATTAGTTTTATGTTATATTATTTTTATATTCCTAAATCAAATACAGTTTATAACCATATGTAATTTAATCCTTATTTTAAAAAAAAAAACTTGTAAGGTGACTAACATCATTGTTTTATGACATGTACAAAAGTTGTTCAAGGGCACCAAACTATGATAGCCTTGAGTTTTAAACAACTAATAACACATGAACTTTTATGAACTTGTCAGTGCCAAAGACTTAATTGCTCTACCATATCTAGTTTTTATTTTTTATGTCATAGTACAAAATTCAAATGGGCACACTGTTGGCTAGCTAGACCACATTTTTGCAGGGACTCTGTATCAGTTGTGCATAGATACATAACTGGTTTCTAGCCTAAAACATGCATGCAAATATTCAGTTACATCTTATTTTCCTTCCTAAAGACTAGAGTTAGGATGTAATGGCAAGGGTATAACCAGCCATCTTAAACCAATAAGATGGAAATCACATTTTGAGAAAGGCTGAAAACAACATATGTGAAAATTCAGTCCTCAAGAGTTTCAAGTTAATATACCAATCCTGAACAAACTGCCCACGTTTCTGTTTGTTTCAGTTGCATTTATTTATTTATTTATATTTTATATTCCACATGGTGTAACTCTTTAATAAAGCAGCCTGTATAATATATTATGACTAAAATAACATTGTTCATACCCTTCTTTACAGATAATAGCACTTCGAATTGTGAATCTTATGATTTCTTCTATATCATGATGTTTATGATTTATGAAGATATTGTAATGCTAGAGAAGAATAAACAAATAAATCTGCCCTCAGTCTCTCCATTCTGGATAGAGGATATTAAAAATAATCCCAGAAAGAATTTACACTCCCAATCCCCTACCTGCCCTCCTGCCCTGCCCTAAATGACCCTGCCATCAAAACTTCTCCCATGACTTGGATCTACCCACTGCCCCTCAAAAGGGCCTGCCAAAGTCACTAACTCCTCCCATGGGATGGTTCTGCTATAAAACCCAGACCCTCCTTTGGCCTGCCGCCATTTTCCCCACAAAGACATACCCCTCAGGTGCACAATAAAGCATCACTTATCCATGAGTTCTGCCTCCATTTTTTTTGTATTCCCTTTCAGGTGCTTTCAGTAGATGTCATAATTTAAGAATGTATTAATAAACATGTGATTAAAAACAATAACATTTTACTCAGTTAAATTTCACATGACTTGCACAGAAGAGATATGTCCACATATCAATGTCATTTACAAGAGATATGTCCACATATCAAAACCTCCAATGGTCTAAAACTGATACACAAACAACAAAAATAACAGCAATTATAACAATAAATAAAAGCAAAAAACATCACTCAATGATGAATAAATTACACAGTGGAAACTTCACATAGTGAAAACCTTTCTCTAGGGCTGTTGCATCCCTTAGCATAAAAATGTGGCAAAATTTATCTAGTTGCTTCTCCAGAAATAAAAAACTACCCAACTAGAAGTACTAGGCAGAAAGTGGGAGTAAAGAGAAAACCTACTCTAGATGAAGATTTATTATAATGAAGATATCTCCAGAACTAAAGTACTACTTAGTGTCATGATATAAAAATAATTCATCTTGGGCTGGGGTTGTGGCTCAGTGATAGAGCGCTTGCCTTGTATGTGTGAGGTCCTGGGTTTGATCCTCAGCACCACATAAGGATAAATAAATAAAAATAAAGATAGTGTGGCCATCTACAACTAAAAAATATATTTAAAATAATAATAATAATAATTTATCTTTATTTTGATATTAAATATTTCAAAAAAATTTTTTTTCAGTGCTGGGGATTGAATCCAGGACCTTGTGCATGCTCAGCAAGCTCTCTAATACTAAGCTGCTCCCCCTCAAACAATTATTTCTTTACAATATTCATTTTAATAGACTCCCACATTTTACCTATAAATCATTAATTTTAATTTTTGTAATTATTAAGCAACTAAAAAATTAGCATATATATACTGTACATACAAAATTTCAAATAATTTTCCTCATGTAAGATAAGAAAACTCCTAAGTGATTCAAGTAATTTCATTATATGGATATTAAGAATTATTAGTGATTTTAGAAAGAAAGTTATCACTTTTAGTGTTTCATATTATTCAATTAGATATTTACTGGATGAAGCATAAAGACAATTTGTGAAAGATTTAAAAAAGCTGGTGCTGTGTAAAATTTAGATGGACACTTTATACTTATATATTAGATATCACAAAATATTTATTTTTCAATAAAAAATAAGGCAATAAAACACACCTGATGTACATTCCATAGTGATATTAACCACAAACTACTAACATAGTTACCATACCTATGTTATCCAAATCCACTGCACAGCAATTACAGCAGAAATCTACAACTCCTACAAAAGAGACATTATTCTACCTTGTATTTTGATAGCCACATATTTTTCTCTTGCTGAGGATCAGCATGACTCCATATGTACAATAGAGCACTGCACAATGGATTACTCAATAATTGTCAAAGTGTGACTTCCAAAAGAGCAAATTAATTTTTTTTGTAATAAAGCAAAATGCCAGGTGTTGCCTTGCACTGTCAGGAGATCTGCCCTTGCTTTCCACCTGACTGTACAAGAAAACATCTTATAGATGAGGCAGAGACACTGATAGGCAATGACAGTTTTCTCAACAGTGTTTCTGCTTTGAAGAATGTCAAAGGATTAGGGCACCTTTATGTCAGTGATTGGAAAGAAAATTCTTGTTTGACAAAATACAGTATGCCGTCCAAATTCTTGTAATTTGACTATTTACAACATATGGGAAAATGTGAGACATGCAGTAAATATCAACACCAAATAATATATGTGCTCTCCGTTTTGTCTGTAAGACAAAAGGAATGATTTTACTTTACTTCTGTAAGAGGCCTGCTGTATTTTATGGTGAATACATGTTTGCTTATTTTTAGCCAACTATTAATAAAATACTTTAAATAGGGTTTCCTTTAAAAACTATAATTAAATGAAACATTTAAAAAGTCTTACCAGGTGAAGATAAGGTATAGTAATGTAGATATCAAAATCAAAACTTGGTTAAACATTGCAGACTGCGTACGCTGAATGGCTCTATGTAGATGATTCTAAAATGATAAAGAAAAAAGCATAATGTAACATTTTGATAAATAATAAATGGGCATGAGTTTAATGAGATTTATTTTTATTCATTATATTTCTACTATCTTCTGTCCTCTGTATACCTAATACATATGCTTTTAAAGAATTTATTAACATATTTTGGTTTTGCTTATATCTTTATATAACTCACTATAGAACCTATATTACAAAGTAATAGTATGTAAAGGTCACTGGAGCACTAAATTTTAGCTTCCTTGCCTTGCAGACATCTGAACAGATGTTGTACTTACTACTCCCAAAAACACCCCAATGGTAATGATAATCTTGCATGGAAAATTCAAATTTCCAAAAATCAGAAAATACTAAATCCAATTAAAGGGGCAGTAATAACTGGGTGGAGCTGCAATAAAAGCTCATTCTTTAAAAATATATGACATGTATATGGTAGGAGTTTTATCAAAGACAAAATTATTCAATGAAAAAATTATTTAAATATCATTGATACTAATATTAGGATAAATGTGAATCAAGATACATTTTTACCTTCATAATATGCAGACAGTAAAATATAATAGAGACAGTTAAGCTTTTGGTGCAAGAAGTGACTACCATATACAATACCACTCAGTTAATTATTTACAGATTTCTGATAGGCAATTTGATTGCATAGGTTCAAAACTCAGAATTATGTCCTTTCTATTTCATGCACTTATTTTTTTATTCACTCATTCAATTTATTCATTCATTCATAATTCCATATTTTCTCAAATTTAGTCATATGAAAATCATGAGATGGGTACCAATATTTATGTATGTTCATCTCTATTATAAAATTATTACATGAAAAATGAATATTTACTACGATTAAAATATGAAATACAAAATTTTTAAAAAACTTAAAAAGAAATGTATGCTTAAAGAAAAATAAAGGGTTAATAACACATACAGGAAGAAATGCTCAATTTAGAAATAGCAGAGATGCCAAATGCTAAATTTAGACCAAAAGAGGATTCACGATCAATAACTTTACTTACTGTCTGTCATTATTATTAGTGTTATTAGAGTTCAATCTTCATAAATACATGTTTTTAAAAATTGTTTTCAGTTTAATGCTATGATTTTTAAAAGACCATTTTTTAAAAAAATGTAGAAATGCTTTTGGATATTATCTCAGTTAATTCAGGGGTCAGGACAGGAAGGTCAATGACTTCCTTCCAAATTTAGCAAAGGAAAAAACATGGTCCAAAAATAGAGCAAGTTACCTGCTCAAGTCCAGAGTCCCTCATGGGGAACTGGGACCTGAATTAGGTAGCCTAGGTTGCACCATGGACATAGAAAGGAATGAATTTGTGTTAAGCTGCTCAAGCACTATGAACCTCACTATGCTTATCTGGGAATGAAATGGATAATACTTTCCATATCTCAAAAGGCTGTTGAGAGTAAAATCAGACAATTAGATAATGAATGTCATAAAATAGCAGACTGCCATAAGTTATTATTCTGACTCATGCTGAGGGCTTTTTACATAGCTTTTCTTTCTTTAAAAAGAAAAAAAAGAAACTGTGCATTATAATTTTGGTTCTAACTGATCACTAAAGTGTCACTTCTTCAAATAATATTCATCATTTTATTTAAAAACATTTTTATTAGCCCCAAACAATGCTCTTTTCATAAAATTTGCATTCTAGATGCAAAGATAGCTCCATTAAAGACACACACTTTGCAGAAACTTCTAAATGTTTTCCCACTTGCAAGATGTGAACTGGGAAAAATAGACTGTTATCTTGTACAGAATATGAATGGTTCAGCAATATTGTAAGGCCAAGTCTGAATCCAGTCTCTAAGAACAAAATTTGACCATTGCTGCAATGCTAAAAAGGAGGCATGTAACCTCTAAGGGACATGATTTGTGAGCCAAGTATTGAGTTGGGAGTCAGTACACCTTTAGGTCAGTCAATTTGGAGCACGTTGTTTGATGTGACCTGATAAGCTCACCCACAAAACTTATACAGGGCATGTCAAATTTCCAGCTGTTCACAAAAATCCATGATCCCCTCCCATAACAAGAGTGGTCAATGGAAGACAGTTGTCCAGCCAGGATGACATTCTGGCTACATTCAGAGAGGACCAGGAGGCTAATTCCTTCCCATAATAGGTGTGGAAGTTTTGTGGGTCACTTCTGGGGGCTAGCATTCTTTTTTTGGGGAGAGGGGGTCCTTAAAGAAATACCTACTGCAATCTCCCTTCTCTACTTTGTTGACTGGACCTAGAGAGCTCCAACACTCCAGGCGGGAGCACAGTGGAAGGTGCCTGGTTCCCTGAATCACTGCATGGAGAAGGGCTGTACTATCCACTAACCCCCTAATCCCACACTGGAGAGTCCTGTGAACAAAAATAACATTCTGCTGTGTTAAGCTACACTCAAATGGGGGTTTCAATTATTATACCAGTCATCCTTACCCTGAGGGATACATCCTACTTATAGAGTGATGACACATTTAGTGTACTTATTTGAATCAAACATTTAAAATGTAAAACTTGATTCTTAAAGAGAAACTATTACCTTTATCACAATTGACTCCATAGAATCCAGGTGGGCAAATGCAGAAACCAGGAGTAACACAAAGTCCGCCATTCACGCATCGTGGTGTGCAATGGGCTTATGGGGAGAGAGAATTCTGATTAAGGCCAAATGGGGATTTGGGGTGGAATCATTTTTAAATATCAATAATACAACAACTTTGAACTTTGTAGTTAATTCTAAATTGTGCACACTTCCGAGATACGAGTTTGCTATATAAAAAAAAAATGTTTTGTGGTTTTAATTAGGCTATTTTTCAACTTCTCAATTTCTTAGAAAATAATTTTGAATTTGTTTCAATTTGAATGCCTGATTAAATTTATTTTTCCAGAGTCAAAAAAAAAAAAAAAAGTAAGATACCATGCAAGGAGAAGAGCAGCTGTTGCAATTCAAGTAAGATACAGAGCATACTGTCAAGGTAAAATTCAGCATGAAAAGTACCTGGCAACTTTAAAGGCTGTTAATATTCTTCAATCAAGTTTTAGAGGAGCAAGAGTTAGACAAACTCTAAGAAAGATGCAGGTTGCAGCAACACTTATTCAGTCATGCTATAGAAGATACAGGCAGCAAATGTATTTTAATAAGTTAAAGAAGGCAAGAAAAATAGTACAGCAAAGATACCGAGCAGTGAAGGCAAGAAACAAACAATTTCAGAGGTATAACCAATTGAGGCATTCTGCAGTACGCCTTCAGGCTACTTTTAGGGGCATGAAAACTAGGAGACTTTTTTTTTTCCTTTTTTTTTTATTAGTTGTTCAAAACATTACAAAGCTCTTGACATATCATATTTCATACATTTGATTCAAGCAGATTGTGAACTCCCATTTTTACCCTGTATACATATTGCAGATTCACATCGGTTACACATCCACTTTTTTACATACTGCCATACTAGTATCTGTTGTATTCTGCTGCCCTTCCTATCCTCTACTATCCCCCCTCCCCTCCCCTCTCCTCCTATCTTCTCTCTCTACCCCATCTACTGCAATTTATTTCTCTCTCTTGTTTTTTTTTTACCCTCATTGTTATACAAAATTACATATAAGAGAAAGTGAGGGGGAAGGGGAAAACTAGGAGACTTTTAAAAGTTATGCATTTAGCTGCCACCCTTATTCAGAGGAGATTTAGAACTGTGATGATGAGAAGAAAATTCCTTTCTCTCAGGTAAACTGTTATTTGGATTCAGAGAACATATCGTGCAAAACTTTGTGCAAAGAAGCATCACTTACAATTCCTTCAGTTACGAAAGGCAGTTATTAAGATCCAGTCATCATACAGAGGGTGGGTGGTAAGGAGACAAATGCAAGAAATGCAGAGGGCTGCTGTTCTCATTCAGGCGACTTTCAGAATGCACAGAACATTTGTTTCATTTCAGACTAAGAAACGTGCCTCAATTATAATTCAACAACATTATAGAACATACAGAGCTGCAAAATTTCAAAGAGAAAATTTTATCAGACAATGGGATTCTGCAGTGGTCACTCAAGCTGCATATAAAGGAATGAAAACAAGACAGCTTTTAAGGGGAAAACACAGAGCTGCTATTAGAATACAAAGCACATGCAAAATGTATAAGCAATATTGTTTCTACCGAAAGCTTCTTATGTATGGTCTATAATACCAGTATCTTCCATTTTCTATTTAAGATATTCATTATGCAAACTTGAAATTCTCCACTTGGATGGTTCCAGAGGAATTTATATCTACAAGTTTCATTAGCCTTTATCTGCCATTCATTTGCTGTCCTACAAGTTGCTGTCTCTAGACTCAAAGTGCTTTTCTTCTGTCACTACAATTCACTGTTCTTTGTTGAAGATGCTGTATAAACTGTCGTTCAAAGTTACCTCTAAAGAACTATTCATTTTCCCAGGGTTTCTCATGTACATGAATTATACATATTAATAAAACATGTTTTTCTTTTATTAAAAAAAAAAAAGAAATTCTCCACTTAACTGTTCAGTTTACTTCATGTGATACTTATTATCCAGTTTGTTGACATTATTTTATTGGAGTTGAGCTCCTCCTATTTCTTCTTATTTCTTTTTTCTCATGAATTCACATTCTCCAAGGCATGTCATCTACCGACCAGTAATGTGCCTCTCCTGGTGATAGAGATACATGCCTCAGGACAGTCTTTGAAGCCACAAAGTGGTGAAGACACATGCCCCCATCCCACTCAGTCTAGCAACAGTGACCCTCAGGGAGCATCCTTGTGTATTCACTAATATTTTTGAAGTCTTCTCATTGAAATTCCTGGTGCCTGAGTGTGCAAAATGGTGGGAGGAATTCTCAGGGAGTGGAGACTATTCTGCACATGTATTTATCTGGTGCTCTGCTCTATCAAGATGCTGGCAATTTTATGTTACTCATCCTTCCATGCCCATTCCCCTCAGCCATGGGCTGGCAGTATCATTATTTTATGTCTTTATTATTTTAGGGCAGTTTTAGGGTAGGCAGTAATCAAGGCATTGAAACCAGAATAACCCACTGGCTCCAGGCTTTCTTTGATCCATGACTCTGGTTTTTACTCAGTGTAACTCCCAGGAATTGCCCAAGGGTTTCTCTCCTTTAAGCATTTTTTTTTTAAGATCTCCAACATAACCAGAGATTTTTCATGTAAACATTCTATTTGGAATATAATAGACACAGAAAGAGGCAAATATCATAAGATAGAGTTGTGTGAATTTTAGGCAGCTTTGCACTAACCAAATCAAGATATAGAGCATCAATAACACCTAAAAACTTCCTAAAGGACCTTTCAAAGGTGTTAATTTCCAAAGGTAATCTTTCTGACTTCTTTTACCAGGGATTTTTAGTTTGTCTTCTTAAAAAGAGTTATATAATATATGTTGAGTGGCTTCCTTCACGTAATATTATGTTTGTGAGATTCATCATTCATTTATTTGTGTTGCTGTACATAGAACATTACAGGTATGCCTCATCTGAGATGTGTTTACCTTTTCTGCCATTAAAGGCCATTTAGGTTGTTTCTGATTTGGCACCACATGAACAGTGCTGCTATGGAACTCTTTGACACATCCTTGTGTTCACAGATGTGTGCTCTTCTATTGGATAATAGGATACATGCTCTGCTTCTATAAGCATTACCAATGTATTTTCTCATGTACCAATTTATACTCTCACTTGTAGTGTTATGAGAGGTCTTGTTTCTCCATATCTTTAACAACCATTGAGATAAACTTTCTCATTTCAACAATTTTAGTAGATTTGCAGTATCTCATGATAGTTTCAATTTGCATTTCCCTGATGATGAATAAGACTGAATACTTGATCTCTGACCATTTAAATATCCCATTTGTTAAGTTCTTATTTGAATCTTTATTTTAATCTGTCTTTATCTTGAGAGATGACCAAAAACCATTTACTTCACAGTTTGGGTGTGGGGGCGGTTGCCTATCTTAAGGAGAAGTTCATCTGTTTTAGAACCATGCTGTTCAATACAGAGGACAGTTTAAAGTCAGCCTAGGAGGGTTTTAGGCATTATGCAAATACTACTGCATTTTACATAAGGGTGCACCTTTTACATAACACTCCACAGTCCCATTGTACTAGGCAGTGGGACATGTTGCTGAAAGACTTGGAGACAGAGTGCAAGACATAAGGTTTATTGAAAACTGCTTATGTGGAAGGTCCAGTGGTGAGGGGCTGGAAACATAGCTCTTCTATCCTTTATGGTGCCTTGCCAGAAAGCAGTGACTCTATCCCTCACTGTGCTTTGTCCAGTAGCAGCTGGCTGGATGAGCACTGATCCCCTCCACAGCTCTCTGCTCCATGGTAGTTACTGCAGGGAGAGGAGAATCAATGAGTCAGGCTACAGAAGCAGTGACATCATTAGCTTGCTTCCTTGCATGATGTGACCAGCATTCCAAGGAACTTGACATACATGCAAAAAAGCAGCTTTCTAAGATAACACTAATTTGTCCTAATTCTCAGCATGCCTGAGAGAAAGTCCCTGTCTTTCAAGTAACACTTATCTTGACCATCTGGCTGGGGCCCACTCATTGTTCCCTTGAGAGGGTTAGATTCTTGGGAATATAAAGGAGCATTTTAGGGATGTCATGTTTTACTGTTCTTTACTCCAAGACCAACACAAAGGGATTTGAGCATCCATGGGTTTGGATATCTGCTGGACAGCCCTGGAACCAATCTCCTGCTAATTTTGAGGGACAATCCTATGACTGTTGAGTACTTGAAATGTGGATAGTCCGAGTTAAAAGGTGCTGTCAGTGTAAATACAGGAAGGATTCTAAAGGGGGTAAGAAGAATGCAACATATTTTAAGGTATTGGACCAAATAAAGCATATTATTAAAATGAACTTCAATGCTTCTTTTTTACTTTTAGTAATGTGAGAATTTTAGGAATTTTACAATTACATATGATTTTCATTATGCATCTATTAGAGTTGCTCAGAACTACTAGTATATTAATTATGGTGGGAAAAGAAAACAAATGCTTGAATTGTCCAAAAAAAAAATCACCTTAAAATTTTAGGTAATAAAAATAAGTGCTGGATTTAAAAATGTGTTATTGCTTGATTGCGACTTCCATGGTCTCAGCTTGAGTTTTTCTTCATTTCAGAGAAACGCTGTGATTTTCCCACGGTAGAAAATGGAAGGCTTGCCCAATATTACTATACTTTTAAGAGTTTTTACTTCCCAATGAGCATAGACAAAAAGTTGCCATTTTTCTGTTTGGCTGGCTACACAACTGAAAGTGGGAAACAAGAAGAGCAAAGCAGATGTTCAGCAGAGGGCTGGTCTCCAGAACCAAGGTGCTTCAGTAAGTGAGCAGTTGTGTTAACACAACGAGGGATGGCTATGGTGCTCCAAGATTCAATTAGTTTATTGAAAAAGCTAATTTATTCCTATGAAATATGCGCAGTGATTAAACTTTCTGGTATATAAGAACAGAATTACTAGTAAACTATTATATATTTTGTTAACCAATATCAGATATAATTAAAATCACTTGAATGTAGATACTTTGTTAATATGTTGTAAGTTATTTAAATTGTCCACCTCCTCAGGTGACTCCAATTTAAAAATTGTTACTTCATGAGATTTCATTTGAATTTTGGCCTTTGATCAAGGACAACGGACCAGGCTTTTGATAATAAAAGACGGGTAGAGTTAGCCAACAGGTTTGTGAAAAAAAAAAAAAAAAAACAGAACACAGGTGCAAAGGCAAACTTTATTTTTCAGTTTTGCCAAAGGTTAATTGTGCCATGCATTCTTGGAATTTGGTGAAAATATATTTTGAGATTTATTTAAACTCTTTTAAGTTATTGGTGAGGTTCATAAAATAAATAACTTTAAATTTTCTAGAAACATGTTCGGCCCCTGAATTACATAATGGAAATTATTCCACAACACAGAAAACATTCAAAGTGAAGGATAAAGTGCAATATGAATGTGCTGCTGGCTACTACACAGCTGGAGGAAAGCAGACAGAGGAGGAGGAATGCCACACGTATGGATGGTTTCTCACACCAAAGTGCACCAGTAGGTTCTCACGTTCAACACAACTTACTTTCACTCTGAAAAAGTACCTCTCACACTGAACTATTTATGTTGTTATGATAATTATGACCCATTATCATATTTTTTTAGTTTTAATTATATTCATAATAGAATTTGATCATTTAAAGTTTTCAAGTGGGAAAATTTATTTTTGCTTATGGAATTTAAATAATCCTAATGATATATTATATATCATAATTTATTTCATATATATATAGAAATAAATTCAAAAGCTTTTACTAGCTAAAACAGCATAAGAGAAACTTATTAGTTTCTATTGAGATATGGGTTGTAAATAGTATATAAGTTGTAGGAAAAATAAACACTTTGTGTTTTTATTCATTCTTTCAATTTTAGAATTGCAGTGCTCTTCTTTAAGATTAATAGAGAATGGCTATTTTCATCCTATAAAGCAAACCTATGAAGAAGGAGATGTGGTTCAGTTTTTCTGTCATGAAAAAATTATTATCTAAGTGGACCTGACATAATTCAGTGCTATAACTTTGGTTGGTACCCAGAATCTCCTGTATGTGAAGGTAAATTTTTAAATTTTATACCTGGGGAAGTAGCATATCCTAACCTCATATTTTGATAAGTTTTAATCTCTATGAACTCTGAAAAATTATTTGTGGTGATATCTAATTCTAGTCTCTAGTGCTATTTTTTAAGAGAGAGAGAGAGAGGAGAGAGAGAGCGAGAGAGAGAGAGAGAGAGAATTTTTTAATATTTATTTTTCAGTTTTCGGTGGACACAACATCTTTATTTTATTTTTATGTGGTGCTGAGGATCGAACCCAGCGCCCCTTGCATGCCAGGTGAGCGTGTTACCGCTTGAGCCACATCCCCAGCCCTCTCTAGTGCTATTTTAAAAATAAATAATGTCATTTAAACCAATGCTCTTTTCAGCAATCTTTAGTCCATTTGAAGAAACTTTAAGCTTTAAATTAGTTTGTAGAGAGGGAGTATCTTTTAAATATAATATTCAAAAATCTGTATTATCAATGTTAAATCTCTTCTTATAATTAACAATTTTAAAAAATTGGAAATTATTACAGATAGTTGCCTCAAGGGAGCATCTTTGTGAGGGCATTTTCTCCATTGGTTATGTATTTACTGATGTGAAAATTCAATCTCCAAAGTAGTGAGATAGAGAGCAGAAAACTTGGAAGACTATTACCTCAAAGTGAAAATAGAAAATGAAGTCATCTAGTTAGAGCTACTCCAAAAGTATAATGTCTAAGGTTACATTTCTATCACTGAATTTGTTCAGGCAGGTGGTATGCTTATCTGTCAGAAGACATCAACTTAATAATTACTTAACCATAACTACAATGTCATTTGAAGAAGGTCTTAATCCAGCAAAGGAAATATGAAAAAATAATTGCTCTGATATTGCAAATGTTGCTTTAAAATCAGGTACAAAATATTTAAATAATCATTAGATTCTGATAGGTATGGTGGGAGATGGTATTTGTTGAGGCAACGGGTAATATTTCACAGAAGTGATGGGTAATATTTGGACTGGGTCTTAAGAGATAAATAAGAGCTTGAGAACTGGGAGGAGGCACAGGGTTTGGTAGCAACCGTTTTCTCTGTAGTTTAGGAAGTAATTCATCATCCACAGGCAGGTGAAAGACATGAAGGTAGAATTTGGAAGAGAGCCGTGAAATTTGAAACAGGAGCTGGGAGAACGAACCAGGTTTCTGACCAGGGCTATGCAATGGGATTGCCTGGAACTATCAAAGTTTCCTAACTGCACCCAGTGAAAACTTGGACGGTTTTGTCATTTTCCAGTTGTACGAAATAGCATTGGGACAACAGTGGAGAGAAAGACTGTTAGCAAACTGTCGGCAGCATGTTATTTCAAACATAAGTGGCACAAATATTTAATATCTATTCCTCACCCTTCCCCTTTCCAAACTGGTATGCCAACATGCCTGCTATTTGATAATAAATACTCAGGAGATGTAGTATAGTGGGCTTAATAATGCTTCCCCACTCCCCCTAAAGATACCCACATCCCAATCCCTTAAACCAGTAATATTACTTTATATGGCAAAAGGAACTTTGAAGATGTGATTAAGGATCTTGAGGTTATCTGGGATTATTCACTTGGACCCTAGATGTGATCACAAGTGTCCTTTTTAAGAAACTGAAAGGAGATTTGACTGCAGAAGAGGAAGTAGGCAATTTGAAATGCATAAACAGGCTGAAGTGAACCTAAACCAAGGAATATTTGCCAAAAAACCATTAATAAGCAAATTAAACCAAATAGAAGAAAACCAAAATTATCAGTAACTTGTTTGAAACAACTGCTATTAGTGATTTAGATAATGAAAGATCTTCTAAGCTTTTTTCTATTCACATCTAAACACACATATACAACATAAAGATGCTGCCATACTGTGCAGACATTATGTATCTTGTTGTTTTTGCACTAAAAATTTTGTGAACATAGTTAATCTTACTTCTACATATATATTTGAATGGCTAAATTCTATCCCACAGTGCAGGTACATAAAAATTAATTTAGTTGATAACTTTATTGCTGGATGTTTAGCATTCAACATATTTACATTCCATACAGTACATTTTTGTAACTGAATGTTTGTACATTTTTAAAATCTTTATTTTTTCATTTAAAAAGTTAATTAAATGTATTTTGCCATGTTTTAGTTTTTTCTTATTTTTAAGATTTTCCAAACTGGAATTTCTACATAAAACGATCTGGAAATTAATTTTTTTTCTTAATTGCCAATCTGTCCTTCAGAAAGTTTATTCTGATTTATAACCCTACCATTAGTGAATTAAAGTAGGAGGTTTTTAATCTTTGTCAACTTTGACTATTTTAATCTTCACATTTTATTTTTAATTTAATAAGCAAAATTATTTTGATTTACTTAAGTATCAGCCAATTTGGAATTTTTTTCCATTTTCTAAGTGGCACAGATTTGTTTTTTTTTTCCACTAGTAAGTGTTCATAGCCTAGCCATTTTTCAGACTCATAAGGTATATCTACATAAATTCAATGGAGTATTTGAGAATCATGTATACTGCAACCATTTCATTTTACTTTTATTTTTATTTATAGTCTTTGAAAATATAGATGCTTAAGTCTTAAGCTTTTAAGCCTTTTGTTCATAGTTCCTGTCTTTCAAGCAAGTCTTAGGATGCTATCCCATTCAAATTCAAATGTATCTTCACCTATAATTTTTCTATTACTCTCATAATTTTATATTGAGATACTGGATATTAAGTTTCTGATTATGTGATTGATATTGCATTGAACAGGAGTACAATCATCTTGGAGGACACAGACTAGATTGAAATAGAAATGGAAAAGATAATAATGAAACAACCTCATAAGGAGTGACAAGGCTTAAAGAAATCTGTCATTCAGTATCTTGATCAAATGCCTCAAGACATTTAGGCATGATGTTGATGAACTGAGGCAAATAGTGATGATCAGTCACTGTCAGGGCAAGAGGAGAGCTTGCACGTCTTGATTATCCACTGGTATTGAGCATGTTATCTCTACAAAGAGATTCATGCAACAGTTGAATAGGAAAATATTTTTCTGAATGAATTATTATTTCAGATGGGAATCTCTGTAACCTCTCCCTACTTGTCTTCCTGCTCTCCCCCACTCTAGTGATTCTAGATTCCTTCCTCTTCCTCAGGCTAGGCATGCTCTCACCTCGGGGTTGTTCCTCTGTCAGGTACACTGTTTCATCAGATAAAGACACTTGTCAAACTTCACATTTTTCTGCAGACACTTACTTAGCCTACCCAGCCACCTGACTTGGAGTGTAGCCTCCTTCCCCCCAGCACTTTTGATAGCTCCTTCCCTTCACCCTTTTTCCACCTAATTTCATATGCTGTAGTTTAAGGATAGTTACATATTACAAAATTCATATATTAAGTATGTCTATTAATTATTGTGGGGGTTTTGTTTAGCAGGTAAGCTCCATGAGGTCAGGAGACTGTAGATTGCTCAGTGTAGCTTTTAAGTCAACTTTCTAAGCTCCTTAATTCTCTCTTTCTGTACCAATCAAGAATCCACAACTGCCTCAAGGGAAAACCCAATACAGAGCACCAGGCTCATTTTTCTACTCCTCCCCATTCCTCGAACTTCTTGGTTCCTCAAGCCTTGGTTGCTATAGCAGCCTCCAAACTCCAATTTTTCTATACTCAACCCTATGAGATTTCCGAAAAGCTCTACTTGCACTATGCCTGTTAAGGTCCATTCTGTTCTTGGTCTTTTAGCTGAGCTGACAATTAACAAACACCCTAAGAGGAAAATGACACATAAAATGTTGAACTCATCTAAATTAACTTTTCCAGGACTTCAGCTCATTGACTTCCTTGAAGGTTCTCTGCTGCCTTGAAATATGTGCTTTTTGTCTGTTTTCCAGATTTTCTGATCCTTGGTAGAAGTGCTGGTCTGATATTAGCTATCCATCATAGCAGGAGGTCTATAAGTCGATTTTTAATTTATTTTAATTAAAATCTTATTTTTTTTGTAAAACAATGACATCCTAAATTATATAGCTCCACTTCACCTCATTTTCAAAACTATTTTATAGTGATTCTAAAGTCGTTTTAAATAATTCTTTCATTTTTATTATCTGTAGCACTCCTAGCCAAACGTATAAGCATTCAACAAATACTTGAAAAATATCTGAATAAATGTTTGTTAATGTATTACAGGCATATTAATATGCAGTGTTGGCAACCCTGAATCTTTTTTTTAACTTATCTTAGAAGTTATTCTTTAATGTTACATAATCCTGGAGGCAAACGAGGATATAATAAAACAAATTTTCTGAAATATTTTATTATTTGAAACTTAAAATGTCAATATTTTTATGATGAAAAAAATCATCATAAAATAATTTTGTTGGAGAGCCTAATGCTTTTAATTTTTGTTGTTTTGTTTTAATACATGTGGAAATGAGGAAGGTAACAAATTTAAAACAATCAAATCTTCCTATTCCTTAACTGGAAATTTAAAAGAGAAAACTCTTAACTGCTTTAGATGATATCAGGGCAAAAAGTTGTTTCGTCATTGCTAAGAATCAGGCTTGTTTCTGCATTTCCACCAAGTTTTTCATTAATCAATGGTTTGTCTCATGAATATTTTATGTGAATTTTCTGAAGAAGAAAAAGGAAAAAGCATAATTTTAGTGAATACTATTGACTGTCAATACTTCTGAAAAAATAATTTATTGCTATCTTTGAATATCCTAATGGCATAAAACTAAGTGACTGGCAGGGTATACTTTCTCTAAATATAGGACCACAGAGGTAAATGGTGCCCTGTGTCCTGGGGATCTGAATGTATTTTCTGACTTGAATATTGATTCTAACTAATTTATTTTCCATTCTGTGCAATTGTTAGGCCATCATGTGCAGGCAACATAATTATTTCTGGTAGTACAAAGATGTTTCAAGATAGTTTTCTTCTTCTTTTTCTTTTTTTTTTCTTCCAGAAACTTGCACATTATCTTTTTTTTAAAAAAATGGAAAGAAATAATTTACTCTTGAAATGGGATTTTGATAATAGACCACACATTTTCCATGGAGAGTATATTGAATTTCTTTGCAGAAAGGACACTTACTTAGCTGAAGCATCATCTGTTATGATCTCTGAACTTAGAGTGCAGTGTGACAGAGGGCAGTCAAAGTATGCAAGGTGTATTCCAAGAGACAGGTAAAAAGAGACTTGTACCCATGGCTACTTGCTTCTTTCTATCAGATTGTTATTCAAGAGATTTATCATGTTATAATTTCAGGAATATGTTCTACAAAATGTCTACTGTATAGCAATTGGAAGGGAAACAGAATTGTATTTTCCTCATTTTTTTTTTACCTAAGAAAATTCCTGAAAGTATTATTTAATTCAGCAAGCTCTCTGAGTTGTATGAATAGCTATTTGCTATTTGTGGCACTTTGATAATTGGATAAATGATCCAATTTATAGATGCAATATTTAAATATTCAAAAATTAACATACATGTCTGAGACAAGAAAAAAAACATTTTCTTTTGTTTCTCATTGTGTGTAACAAATAAAGGTTTGGTAACACAGTTGTACAAACCTTTGTACTGAGGAAAGAGCACGTTTATAATTGTTTGAAATCATGTTGTTCATTTTCAGGATCACATTTATGTATAAAAATTTGAACTGGGTTGGGATTGTGGCTCAGTGGTAGAGAGCTTGCCTTGCATGTGTGAAGCCCTGGGTTCCATCCTCAGCACCACATATAAATAAATAAGTTAAATAAAGGTATTGTGTCCATCTACAACTAAAAAATTTAAAAACAAAACAAGCAAAAAAGAATTGAAATCACTAATATGTTTCCTTATATGATATTAAAAATATATATTCCACCACCTGATTAATAATTTTTTTTTCCTAATCAAATATTGAGAATACAATAAAATGAGTGAATAATTTAATAGAATCAGGATTTTGATCCTTTTGAAGATATAATAACAATGAAGGCTGGGCATGGTGGTGCATGCCTGTAATCCCAGCAGCTCTGGAGGCGGAAGCAGGAGGATAACAAGTTCAAGCAGTCTCAGCAAAAGCAAGGCAGCAAGCAACTCAGTGAGACCCTGTCTCTAAACAAAATACAAAAATAGGGCTGGGGATGTGGCTCAGTGGTAGAATACCCCCGAGTTCAATCCTTAGTACTGCCCCCACCCCTACCAAAAAAAAAAAGGGAAATTATATTTTGTGTTCAATTAAGAATAAACATATTTTTAAAAAGTAATGGCAAACTGCATGTAGTTCTATTTCAGCAACTGTTAACAATGATCTATAGGAACTACCTAAAAACAATATTTGGATACTTTGAAAACTGAGAAAAACATTCATAAGACACATCATAAAATCAGGGTGGAGAAATTTTATGGTATTTAAATGTTTTCATTATCTTTGGCTTCTAATTTATAAGAGAAAATAACAGAAAAAGTTACAAATAAAAAAAATAGTGTTGGAGAAGTAAATGGCATTGGTGTTTTGTTTTGTTTTTGTCGTTTTTTTTAGATAAAAGGAAATTTACTATTTTACTTATTTTTTTTATTCAATTTTTTAGATTTTTTAAAAAAATATGTTTTTAGTTGTTGATGGACATTTCTTTTATTTATTTATATGTGATGCTGAGAATCAATCCCAGTGCCTTGCACATGTTAGGAAAGCACTTTATCACTGAGCTACAATTCCAGCCCTGGCATTGGGTTTTTAAGAGGAAACTGTTGGTTTTATTTACTAAGTATGTTTACTTTCTTTTGTTGGTACCTGATTAGAAAAATGATTCAGTATCTGAAATGTTGAATGTTTAAGATCATAATAAGCTTCACTATAATTAATGCTTGTTTTATTAAAAAAATTCTGATCTCTTTCTCTCTAATCAAGGATTCTGTCTTATCAAGAACCCTTAAGGAAATGAAAATGAAGGGCAGAAAAAGAACAGTATTTCAACACATCATAAAATCTCTTTTAAAATACATTTTAGAAAGGATATATTAAATGAAATAGTCTTAAATGTTGACTTGCTAGAGGAGATGAATCTTATTTTTATGTTTGTAAATAAAAGCCAAAAATGTTTCATTTCTACTTTGGGTGATCTGACATGTAGCATAACATTTATTGCACATCTTTAACCTGTTAAAAACAATCTACACATCAAAATATTTGTTTGCAATAATATTGGACTATATGATTGTCTTCATATATGTGCAAAAATTTGCAATCCCATTTGTCTTTATTCTTTTCATTAATTTTAGACTTTTCTGTTACTCTCAATGCAATATACTTGTAATGGCAAAGAACCAATCACAGTAGGAGAGATTTACTTTATTAAATGCAGAAGAGACTGACCTTCAGACTGTTTAATTATAAAAAATTTTTAAATTAATTGTAACTCAAGTGGTTTAAAACCTAATAATTAGACCATAGACTCTACAACTGCTAGAAGAAACATAGACTTAACACTCCAACATATTGGTACAGGCATCAACTTCCTTAACAAGACTCCTAAAGTACAAGAAATAAAACCAGGAACCAATAAGTGAGACAGCATCAAATTAAAAAGCTTCTGCACAGCAAAGAAAACAGTTAAAAATGTGTGGAGAGAGAGAGCCTACAGAATGGGAGAAAATCTTTGTCACTTGCTCTTTAGTGGATTAATATTAAATGTATATATAAAGAATTAAAAAACTTAACACCAAAAAAAAACAATAACCAAATAAATGGACAAAAGAACTAAACAGATTCTTCTCAAAAGAAGAAAGACATGTGGCCAACAAATATATGAAAAAAATGTTCAACATCTCTAGCAAGCAGTCAAATGCAAATCAAAACTACATTGAAATTTTATTTCACATCAGAATGGCAATAATCAGATTATAAACAATAACAACAGATGCTGGAGAGGATGTGGGGGAAAGATATACTGATCTATTGCTGGTTGGACTATAACGTAAAGCAACCACTCTGGAAAGAAGTATGGATATTCCTGAAAAAAATTAGAAATAGAACCATTGTATGAATTAGCTACTCCACTCCTTGTTTCTTATCCAAAAGAACTAAAATAAGCATGCTATAGTGATACAGCCACATCCATGTTTATAGTAGCACAATGCACAATAGCCAAGTTATGGAACCAGTCCAGATGCACATTCCACAGATGAGTGGGTAAAGAAAATGAGGCATATATACACAATGGAATTTAAAACAACTATAAAGAAGATGATATGCATTTGCTGATAAAAGGATGGAACTGGAGGACATCATGCTAAGCGAAATAAGCACACTCAGAAAGTCAAGGGTCAAATGTTGTCACGGTTTGAAGTGTCCCCCAAAAGCTCATGTGTGACACAATGCAAGAGGTTTAGTGGAGAAATGGTTGGGTTATGAAAGTCTTGACTCAATCAGTGAATTAATCCCCTGATGGGATTAAAGATTGATGGCTGAAGGCAGATAGGCTATGTCTGGAGGGGGTGGGTCATTGGGGGAGGCTTGTCTTTGGATTATATATTTTGTATCTGATAATGGAGTCTCTTTCTGCTTCCAGATCATCATGTGAACGACTTTTCTGTGCCACACTCTTCTGCCATGATGTTTTGCCTCTCTTTGGCCCCAAGAAATGGAGGCAGCCTTCTGTGGACTCAGACTGCTGAAACCATGGGCCCTCTGAATAAACTTTTCCTCCTCTACCATTGTTGTGATCTGGTCTTTCAGTTGCAGTAGCAAAAAAGCTAAAACAAATGTTTTCTCTCATAATGCAGAAGCTAGAAAAAAATAAGGAAAAAAGGTGAGGAGGGATGAAAATAGAAGAGAGATCAGTGAAGTAGAGGAAGAGTATTGAAATGGAAGAAGGAGGAACAGGAAATGGGAGGAATGGTGGAATGAAATTGACCAAACTCTCTTAGGTGCATATATGAATATACCAAAGTGCATTTCACCTTTGTGCATATGTATAAAGAAATAATTTTTAAAACTATAGATAAATAGAAGGAAGACCAGTAGAGTAGGAAAAAAGGAACCAGAGGAGGAAGGAGAACAGGGAAAGGGAAAGTACTAGGGACTGAATGGAGCAAATTATATTCTAGGCTTGTGTAATTACATCAAAACGAATCATCATATTGTGTATAACTATAATGTACCAATAAAAAATTAATTGTGATATTTGCTATAAGGTTAATAGTCAAATTGTTTTTATGATAGTCAACTATCTACTTGTTAAAATATTGTTAAAGGAACATGGTTAAAAAATGAATGGCCATTGCTATTTTTATATTTTATGCTTCCCAAGTAATTCTTTTTGGTCAGAAAATTACTGGGGTCATGCAAATGATATGGTCTGAAATTAGCCAGTCCTGCAAGCATGATGACAGTGTCTGTATCACACAGATCTGTTGCAGACCTGAAAGAGCATCACTGTCACTCTTTTGTTTGAAGTAATGGCTATACTTTAATATTCTGATTTGTTAATTGTGAGGCCAACTAATTTTAATATTTTGGAGGGAGATAAAAATTTCTGTGGACAATATAGTTCAAAGCTGCCTGTTTGCAAATGTTCAATGCTAAAGAAAGAAAAGTGTAAAAAGTGCAAAAGTGAAAGCAAGTACAAGGTAAAATGGTGGCATATTCAAAGTTTAGTGGTTTGGGATAAGACAAGGTACAACAAATAAACTGTAAAGGGATGGCTGGACTGGTTCAATGGAAACCAGAAGAGATGATACTAAAACTACTGTAGACAGCATCCAGTATGAAATTGAGAATGGAAGTAGTTGAGGAATAAATGTAAGGTACAGAAAACCTAGATGTGAACATGATGAGCTTGTCAATAAGTAGGACTGTGAGTGGGGAGATACTGATAAAAGAGATCTTTTTTAATAAAATGAAATGAATTTTTTAATAAAAAAATATTGAGCATTTGTTCAAATTAAATGAAAGAGGAAAGAAGGAGAGAGAAAAAAATTTTCATAGCAGATTTCAGTGGTTTCTTAAAAAAGAGAGGACATTGAGATCAAAGGCACAGGAAGCACCTGACATTTACAGGAGGAGGGACTGGGTTTGTGGCTAGAAAGAGGTCATTTCTGAATTCTGCTTCTTCTGTGAAGGAGAAGAAGTTGGTGGTGAGAATATATTAATATATACTTAATATATTCCTCTTTAAAAGTAAATAAATATAAAAAATAAAGTGCAATACGATAATGAACCAAGAAAAAAACACATAGCAAAAACTTTTAAAAAATACACAAACACACATCATAGATATAACAAACAACAGAAGAGCTCAACTCACCTAATACAAGAGAAAATAAGATATCTTGAGGACATTTGGTTTAATGAAACAATCAGGCACAATGAGTAAAATACTCTCAAGTTGGAAAATTTATAGAAACAGATAAAATGGTGTTTGCAAGGTGTTGAAAGGAAAGGGGAATGGTGAGCTCATGTTCAATGGGTATAATTACAGTCTCTCAACATGAGAGTCTGGAGATGAATGTTGGTGATGGTTGCATAACAATGTGCATACACTTAATGTCACTGAACTGTAAACTTAAAACTAGGTATGATGGTAAATATTAAGTAACGTGTATTATATCACAGGTTTAAAAAAAACAGATAAGGGTATAACCAAGTCAAAAAGAAGAAGGAGGAGGGGGAGGAGGAGGAAGAAGAGGAGCAGGAGGAGGAGGAGGAGGAGGAGGAGGAGGAAAGTATTACAAGTATCTCAGTCTTGAGAAGGTGAAAATCTTGACACAAACAACAAAAGAACCAAAGAAGAATTCTTTATAGAGCCTCAATTGCAAAGGGAGATACAGTTCAGTTAAACATATCTATAGTGAAATAACACAACAGTAAATTTACGAAGCAAAAACTATGTGGCAGGTAAAAGGAAAGGAAATTAATAACTGTCTTTGTCTACTTCATGTGATCAATATACTAGAAAAGATGTGCTTTATGGATTATGCAAACTCTGCACCCCAATATTTTCAAGTGCACAGAAAGAAGTCATGAAAACTTGCCCTATATATTAGGCCATAAGGAAAATATAATTTAAATTCCAAATATAGATTTATTTTAGCCACATTCTGTGGTTATAGTGCAACACATTTAAAACGTAAGCCAAGTAAAAAGGCTAACCACCCTGAAAATGTACAGAATTTCTATAAAGGAATCCTTGGGTCAGAAGGATAGTATAAATTAAATTGATAGAATTTCTATAAAATAATAATGAAAATATTATATATCAGAATTTATGGGATGTAGCTAAAACAGCATTCAAGTAGTAGCTTACAAATAATAAATTAATACAAAAAGAATAATAGATAAATTAAACATCTGAAAGACAGGGAAAGGATAATAAGTAGGTCCAGGGGGGGAAAGGAAGAAATTAATACATAGTGAACTAGGTATAAGTGGGCATAGGTGGGTGGTAGCAGAGGTTTGGGTGACTAAGTATCATGTTCTGCTAACTTTTTGGCAATGACTGTGGCAGGAACTCTGAAAAACTTCTATCAATCTTCAGATTAAAGACAAAGGAATAGTAGAATATATGTGTGTGGAGCAACTGTACTCATCAGAAATCAGTGTTAGAAGGAGGAAGGATGACGGCTGAATAAATGAGTAGCTTGGCCAGATTGAGTGGTGGATTCCATTAGTTTGCTGGAAGTGGGATGAGAACAGAATAACAAAGTTTGTGTACAAAGAAGAAAAAAAGTTCCACACTGTGTTAAAATTAATTGCACTGAGTTGACATGTAATTAGTAATTAAACCATCTTTCAGATTTGATTCAGGCATAATGTATTACATTTCCTCTATTTATGTGCTTGGTAGATAATGGATCTAATCTAATATTGTTGCTTCAGGCCCATGCACAATGTATGGAACATAAACTTAGAAGCCATGTGCTTTCTTGATTGTATATTTCATTCAGTTAGAATTGAAGGTCTATTAAAAGAGTATTAACATAAGCCATTGAATATTGATTTCCATAAAGATTCAAATGGAAATAAATATGACACAAACCAAATCATTTTTCAGTTCCCTAATGAGGAAAGAATAGTGGTAAGTAGTGAACATCAGACTTTATAACTACACTTTTAGTGTCAGAACTGCCAACTAAATATGTATCATCTGGAAGTGCTTTTAGTAATCAAGTACTCTGTGCTCATATTGGTCATTTTATTAGAAAGTATAGTATGCAGAGAAATGGGTCAGACATCTTGAATAAGTACAGCATAGAGAAAAATGTCCAGTTTCTGTGATCAGAAACAGTCACCAGACATTAATCATATACTTTAACAAGATACACTAACTAGAGACATTACCCAGATCCATGACTGGGTAGAAGAACAGGAGATATAAGCCAGACAATATGACCATCTACAGTAACCAGAGAAAATATTCAAATACTATGACTTGGGTACAGTAATCAAGAGACATTTCCCAGACATTATGATCAGTTATAGTAACCAGAGACATTAGTTAGATACAGTGGCCAGAAACTATAACTAGAGAAATTAAACACTTACCATTACCAGGTACAGGAACCAGAAAAATTAGCTAGTTACCATAACCAGGTTCAATAACAAGAAATATAAGCCAAAAACCATGACCAGTTTCAATAAATAGAGGGAGAAAGAAAAACCAAACCAGATACTGTGACCAGTTACAATAAGCAGAGTCATTAGGCAAATACCATGACTAGGTATAGTAACACATAAGATGACCAGGTACAGGAACCAGAGACATTAGCCAGATATAGCAACAAGCACAGAAAACAGAGCCATGAGCAACTCCTGTGAGAAGTATGATAACCAGAGACTATTTAGCCCAATTTGATGACCAAGTACATAAACCAGAGAAATTATACACTTCCTGTGGCCAGGTTCATGAGCCACAGACATTAGCCAGATACTGTGGCCAGTAACCAGAGACATTAACCAGATACCAAGGCTAAGTAGAATACAAACAGCAAGATAATACCAAGACACCATGATACAGTACAGTTACCAGGACTTTGGCCAGATACCAAGACCAGAGATAGTAAAAAGAGTCATTACCCAGATACTGTGACCAGAGAAATCAGACACTTTATCAACTACTATGACAAGATACAATAACCAGAGAATTAAACCAGATATTGTGACCAGGTACAGTAAACTGAGACAATACCCAAGTATGGTCATGAGGTCCAGAAACCTGAGACTTGGCCAGATCCCATGATATTTACATCAAGCAGAGACCCTGATACCTGACCAGGTACAGTAACCAGAGTCATGAGTCACATACCATGACCCAGGACAATAACAACAGACCTTAGCCATGTAGGGTCCAGGTACAATTACCAGAAACAGCCAGGTACTCTGACAAGACACAGTAAACATAGACAACACACAGATACCACGACAAGGAATGCTAGGTAACCAGAAATGTTTAGTCAAATACTGTGACCGATTAAAAAACCAGATACTGTGGCCACATACAGTAAACAGAGATAATATTTAAACACTGGGACAAGGTACAATAACCTGAGAGACAAATAAAATAAACAAAATAACACCTATTTACTATGACTAGATACTATAACCAGAGTCTTTTATGCAGATACCTGACCAGGTACAGCAAACTGAGACACCAGCCAGATGTCATGACCAAATAGAGTACTAGAGACAATACCCAGAGAGATGACCAGATATTGTTCCAATTGGCATTGGCCACATATTGTGATCAGATTCACTAACAAGAGACATTTGATACTGTGATCATGTAAAGGGAACAACATCCATATACTATGATCAGATATAGTAACCAGAGACATTAGCCAGATATCATGACCAGGTACAATAAACAAAGATAATGCCTACATACTGGGATCTATTATACTAAGAGATATTACCCAGATACTGTGACCAGGTACTGCAACCACTAAGGCAATTGCAGTGACCAGGTACAGTAAACAGAGACAATAATTAGATAACCATGACCAGTTACATTAAACAGACATTAGCCACATATTTCTGACCAGGTATAGTGTGAAACACTGGACAGATGACATGACCAAGTAACCAGAGACTTTAACCAGATTCCATGAATAGGTACTGTTCAAGCTGCCCTGGGCTCAGCCCACCTGTCATTCCCTTGGTGACTTGGCTAGGGATGCCTGGGGCCGTAGAGGTTCTGCCCTGTGCTGGGTTGCACTGGAGAGGTGGCCCTACTTCTCCATATGCCCTTCACCTCTGCACCAGCTCTGACCAATGGGAGGGGGCCAGCTAGCCACATAGCACCCTTCCTGGTTCCCCAGGCCTGACTTCCAGTGCCAACCTCACCCCACCTTGCCCACCTGGGCACCTTTCCTACCTGGAGTTCAGTGTGGGGATTCTGAAGCCTCTGGAGCTACCATGTCCTGCAGCATGGCCATGGTGGTCAAGCACCGAGTCCCCAAATGTCCGCAAAGGAATGGAGATGAGGGCTGCACCGCTACACCGTAGACAAGGTGGTCAATAGGAATGCAGGGTGGACAATGGACACCTAACATGGGGCCCAGCTTCTGAATTGGGAACCTTGGAGAGGACTACACCATGTCCAAGCCGAAGGGAGCTCCAAGTCCCTGTTCAGCCAGTTTAGTGCCGCCGCACACTGGGTGGTTGGCCGTGGGCTCTTGGCCACAATACACATCAACCGCCATCCCACTGGAGCATGTGGATCATCCACAAGTAGAGCTTGTGAGCATCTGAGCCCAGGAGAGCTAAACCACAAGGGGGTGGGGCTGCCGAGGGCTTGCCACAATGTGTGAAGGTGGATCCTATTGCCCTAGGCCTTGCCCCCAGGGTGCCCTCAAGGTGCAGTGAGGCCAGGGCTTGAGGGCCAGGACAGGGGGGGCAGTGTGGTCCTCTTTGTGGAGCTTAGGGCCCCCAGGGCTTGCAGGGATGGTCAACGTGAGGGCAGGGATGTCAGGGCAACTTCATGGAGTTGCATGCTGAATCCTCCAGTCCTGAGACCCAATTCCCCAGGGGAAGAAGGACAGGTTGGAGTTCCAGGCACATATGTGTGGGCGCGCATGCAGCTGTATGCAATGTGGCCTTTCACCTACTGCTTGAGATGCAGGAGCAGGCACTCACTAAGCCTGTGGCACGCAGGTAGCTCAGCTGCCTCAGTGCCCTGCTACAGAGGGTCATGAACCCACTGTCCCAGGAGGAAGGTTTTAGAGATGGCTGCTTGCCTGGCACAAAATGGAGAGCCAGGGCTGGGACCTCTAGGTGCAGGGATCCCACCCTAGGCCTGTGGGACAAGGTACTGATGGCTGAGTCTGAGCTGGCCCACCATTCTGGGGTGCTGCAGGTGAAGACATGTCCCTGCGAAGGTGGGAACTGGACAATCAGGAGGACATAGCCTGGCCACCTGATGGGGTCAACAAGCAGTAGGTAGACTTGTGAGGGTGTTTGACATCCCTCAAGCCATGACAAGTGATTCTATGTCCACTCTCCTAAGGCAGAGCCATTTTGTCCCCAGTCAGGCAAGCCAAGGGAGCTCCAGGAGACAGGGAAAAGGTGAGCCCTTGGTCCAGTGCTTCTGGCCCACTTCTGTCTCATCACTCTCTCTCCACCTTTCCCAGCTCACTGTAGAGTGCTCACCCTGCAGCTCCAGGTGCAGCCTGTGCTTCCAGAAGTGGGGGTGTCTCTGGACCTCAGGCCCTGGGTGGAACACAACTCAATTAGTCCTCACGCCCACCCCCTGTGTCCACATGACATATCAGCCCCTCTGCCCTCTGGCACCCTAGTTGCCTACTCTGACCAAGCACATGTCCATCTATACTGTCTGATGACCCAGGGCCACTGAAATCAAAATGGTCGGCCTAGCCTCCTCAAGTGCATAACTCCAGGGGGCTGTCACATGGGACGCTTCCCAGGATGCCATGGGTGGGGGGACACAGCAGCATATTTTATCCTAATCCATCATGGAGCAAACAGTTATTGGATGTATGGGTCTGATCCCTGACCCCTGGACCTCATTTCCTCTGGTGGGAGAACTGTATTGGGTTTTCTGATGTGATTCCTTTATGTCAGGGGCAGGGGTCTGGGCTGGGACAGGGAGGAAGGGACAGCCAATGACTGAGTCCCTGTAGTCTGACCTCCCATATGAACCTCTTGAAGATCCAGAGGGGATCCTCATTCCTAGGATGGTGCTCAGAGTACACCCTGGAGCTACAGGAGGGCCGACTCCCTCTGAACCCTACACCTGCTGGTCTCTGGGAGGAGACCATGCCTCCAACTTTGTGCACTGAACTCTGCTTCATTTCTACCAGTTCCTTGGCAGAAATGCTGTTCTCTCTGTGCCAAAATGAGGAAAAGGGACTTGAAAACTCAAAAACCTTCAGAACATTGTTTTAATGTATTTAATTATGTTCTGGTCATTTTTCTCCTCAAAATTTGTCACAACACATAGTGTGATTTCTATCTTAGATATGTGAATTAGATTGCATGCCAATTTTTATTTCCCTGAAGCTTATTTTGCATATATGTATATATGCCAAACATTATATTGTGGGTGGCCATCCTCGCATGTGATTTGAGTTACCTCCCTGGCTGGGTGAGAGGCACTCAGACACAGCTGTGTCAGAGCTTTCCCCACCCTTCTCCAGGTCCCAGGGCTTGTACTTGCAGAGGCGTATCTGGACACTGCCCCAAAGACCCAATCTTGTCCTGATCTTGGGATACTGCCCCCCTTAACCTTCATTGGATAGAATTTTCCTCAGAATATTTTGTTCCCCAATAAAAGTCCACTCCCTGGTGTGTTCTCTGGCATGTGCTAGCCTCTTCAGTAAACCTTGGTACTGCATTAGGTGGCTGGAGGTTGTAGCCAGGAGAAGCCATTCTGGAGCTGGTTTTAATGGTAATTAGAGTCTTGTCTCTTTAATTTAAAACTCTCTAGCAATTTGCTCACATTTTGAACCTTCTTTAATGAAGCCAGCGCTGGTCGCTGGCTAGATTATATGTTTACTTTCATTTGTGCTCAAATTTTTATTAAGAGTTTTATAGGCAAAATCTGAAAAAGCATAATATGTTTCACATGTGTTAGAATGAAATACCACTTTATCTTAAAATTTATATGTGAATAGGTCCTATACATAAATATCACTGACTTATGACTACACTATAATAAACTTTTAGTTTCCATGCCATACTTGATGGTTAAAGGAAAACCCTAAAACAAGTTAAATTTTGCAGAGTTCATTTAAGCAAGAAAATGGATGAGTGGCCCAGTGGCGTACACCTGTAATCCCAGTAGCGCAGGAGCTGAGGATCACAAGTTCATGCCAGCCCCAACAGTGAGGTGCTAAGCAACTCAGTGAGACCCTGTCTCTAAATAAAATATAAAATAGGGCCAAGGATGTGGCTCAGTGGCTGAGTGTCTCTGAGTTTAATCCCTGGAAGACCCCACCACCAAAAGAAAAAAAAAAGAAGGGGGAGAAGAAACAAGGACCCACTGACTTAGCAGTCCAGGACTGGAACAGCTTCAAAGAACTTGGGTTCCCTGTGTGGCAGGACAACCCCTGTGAACAGAAGCCTCATGGGTTGCAAAGAGCTTGAGTCCCAGGACTCTGAAGGTGATGGCTCAGTCGCTGCCCTGGGCTGAGACTTGGCTGTGTTACTTTAGTGTCCTCCACTCTAGACTTTCAAGTAGTGTGAGCACTAACCTAGTTGGAGTTTGTAACCCGAGGACACAAATGTGGAGACATCCTCCCACCAAACCTAATTGGATAATAACACAACAAATACAAGATTAAAGAATGAGTAGCATCTCTGATTTTTCACAAGTTATTTTAGAAAAACAGATACTTGAGGACTGTAAATACTTTATATGATTTCCCCTATTTTTGATTCAGAGCAAAATGAAGTGGGCAATAACTGAACTATTATCAACACTGGTTTGAATATAGTAAGCAAAATGACTACCTTGTGAAGTGTGAAGTCAAACATTGTGAAAGGTGTGAAAAAGGAATTTCTCAATGATTAATAGTTCTGGGACCTGTATTTTAGGAAAGACCTACAGTGTAAATAATGATACATAGAAAACTGAAGTTGAGAGCTGGAGACATAGCTCAGTGGTAAGGCACATGCCTAGTGTGCTGGAGGACCTGGGCTCACTCTCCAGCCCTGGAGGGAAAGAAAATTAGGTTGAATATTTTCAAAACTCAATATTCATATGCAATATACTTCAGAATGCAAGACATTTTAGTGTAATGATCATTAAAAAGTCTCATTTCACTGGGTACAGTGGGGCCAAGCCTGTAATCTCAGTGACTTGGGGCTGAGATAGGAGGACCACAAGTGTGAGTCCAGCCTCAGCAGTTTAGTGAGGCCCTAAGCAAATTAATGAAACTCTGTCTCAAAATTAAAAAGCAAAAGGGCCAGGAATGTAGCTCAGTGGTAAAGTGCCCCTGGGTTCAATGTTGAGTACTAAAAGAAAAAAAATGCTCATTTCAGTTACTTGTGGTGGCAAACATATATAATTCTGAGATCCCAGCTGCTCTGGAGAGGCTGAGTCTAGAGCATCAAAAGTTCAGGGCCAGCCTAGGCAACTTAGTGAGACCCATTCTCAGTTGTAGAGCACCCCTGGGTTCAATTCCAAGCACCAGAATAAATAAATGAATAAATAAATAAATAAATAAATAAATAAATAAATAAATAAATAAATAAATAAATATACTTATATACATACCTCACATGAGACATTGTTCTATGCATGCCATATAAAATTGAAATAGCTCAATATGTAAATAAAGGAGAAAAAAGAAATGATGAATGCCCCATCACAGAAATAATTTTCACCAGTTCCTGATCTCTTAGATGATCTTGCACTTCTTTGTTCTTAAAGGAAATCATTAGTGTACTTTTATTATTAAAAGATCAAAGCTATGAGGAACCTCATATTTATTGAGCACATAATTTAATATTTGTGTTTAATTAATTTTTATTAAGCTTATGAATGCTTCCCAAATTCAGGTCAGTACACTTCAGAAAAATAGATTTTAACTAACCTTTAAATCTATGTTCAATACTATCTTCTGAAGTTATTTTCTTCTAATGCATATTGAAGAGCATTGAAAATTGAAAATTTATTTCTTCTATTGTTGAATTAGCTGTACTGCTGGTTCATATTGCTGATCATTTTGTATAAAATCACAACTTAGTCATAGGAATGTTTGTCTTCCAAAAAATAGGATTCCTAAAAGCTGCAACGAAGAATTGTTCTTGCTTTTGATAGATAACTATTCAAAATTAGCTTACACTTATTCACCATAGAACCATAGAAACACTTTTAAAGATAATATATTCACCAACATTTATTGTTATCTCTGTGAATAAGATCATAACACTCCTTAATGACTGAGTATTTTAATCTCTGTGATATCATTTGTCATGCCTCATTTCTCTTCAGTCTTCATTTGTTTATGTCTTTTTTATTCTTGATAAGACTAACTAAAATTATTTCAAAATTTGTTTATCTTTTCAAAAAAGGAAAATCCTCCAACTCTTTGTTTCATTGATATTTTGTATTTATTTTTGTTTCTGTATTTTTTTCGCTCTGATCTTTGTTATTTTTCTTCTAATAATATGAGGCTTAAAGGTTTTTTTTTTCTTCTTGCTTTTCTAGTTTCCTGAGGTGCATCATTAGGTTGTTTATTTGAAAGCTTTCTCCTTTTGATGTAGGCACCTATTGCTATGGACTTGCCTGTTGATTCTGCTTTTGCTGAATCACATACAATTCTTTCAAGCTCTGATTTTTCTCAGGCTCAGGGAGTAAAGGGTTTTTAAGGAGAGAATAGGATTAATTAAGCCTGGAGGCTGGGCAGGGTCTTCCTCAGAGAGTGTATTTGTCTTATCACAATAGATTTTGACCCCCAAAGCAAGCTGACAAGAAGAATGTTACAAAGGCCCCCTGAGATTTGGGAATCAAAGAAATGCTTGACATCCTAACTATTCAAGTGAGGCCTTGCAGAATTTAGACTCTGCATGGGAGGCCTTTCCTTATAATTTAAAATACTGAGTAAAAAGGAGTGGAATTCCTCCCCATATTTTTTATTGGTGCATTATAGTTGTACACAGTAGTGGGATTCATTGTTACTTACTTATACATGTACATAACATATCAATATAATTTAGAGAATATTTTCCCAGTATTTCCCTTTTCCTTTCCCTCTTTCCTCCTCCTGATTCTTTTTCTCTATTCTACTGATCTCCCTTTGATTTTCAGGGAGAAGGTATTAAAGGATTTGAAAAGAAAGTGAGAGATCTTGCCAAGAACAACTTCTAGAAGGGGATACCCTGTTAAAGTTCAAGTTATGGCTAGACACACTCCTTCAGAGGGTACATGCCATAAACTTTGGCAGCATTCACAGGAAAGTAATTTATCCTGAAGGTCTGCAAAGAGCTATGCAAGTTTGACAGTCTCCTCCTTGATTTCAAGGTCATACCCAGTGGCTCAGGCAGAGACTTTTAATGGGACAGAACCAGCACATTGAGCTCCCACTAGGACAATGCTAAGCAGAAGTGTGGGGTCAGAGCTAGAAACAACACAGAATACATGCTAGGGCAGTGACTAAGAAATCATGGGAGCAGAGCTATCACAGACAGTTCTCATTATAGTAGTATAGAGGCAAGTTTGGGATAGGGACTGTTGCCCAAAACCCCAGAACTGTAGAACACATCAGTGCAACAGGGCTAAAGCATGGGCTAAGCTCAACAAAACCACAGGACTATCAAGTTGAACTCCTTGGGGATTCCAATCTCCTTGCTGATTCCAATCAGCAAGACATGGAATTAAATTACTTTGTAGCTTGAGGACTGAACTTGATGCCTGTTACTCCTTTCTTCTTGCCTATTTCTCCATTTTTTGGAAAGTAAATGTCTATCCTATATCAGTTTTCCCATTGTATTTTGGAAGGAGATGACTTGTTTTAGTTTCATAGGTTCACAGCTATAGAAAATTTGCCTTAGAATAATTTAGGCTTTGAGTCTCACCCTTATTCAATTTAAATGACTTTGGACTTGGAACTTTTGAGTTGATGCTGAAGGAAGTGAAAACTTTGAAACTATTGGGATGAAAAGAATGTTATTTTGTGTGTAAGAAAGACATGAATTTGGGGGCAAGCAGAGGATGCTAGGGTTACCCAATCGTAGGTATTCTATGATAGCAAATGAAAGTGGACTAAGACAGTAGATATTCTTGCCTTAGTCCTGATCTTAGAGGTAAAGTATTTAACTTGTAACCATTTAGTATGATACCAATTGTAGACTGCTAATGTAAGTTGAATATCCCTAATTACAAATGCTTGGGACCACATTTTTGTTGTTGTTTTGAAGTACTTATATATACATAATGATACACTGGGGTGGGACCTGAGCCTAAACACAAAACTCATTTGGTTTTCATATTCACTACTTAAATATTTTCCAAAAATTGTTATATGCACACTCCAAATAATTTTGTGCATGAGGCAAAGAATCATGATGTGGAATTTTCGAATTTGGGCATTATTATCTAGAAAGTTTCAGAAGTATTAGCATTTCAGATTTTGGGTTTTTGGATTAGGATTATCCAACTTGTATATGGCCTTTATTGTCTTGGAATAACTCCTTCTATGCCAAATTTTTTGAGTGTTTTTATTATCAAATGATGTTGCTTTTTCCCCATCTATTGTATAATAATGATTTTAAAAGTTTATTCTGTTAATGTAATGGATAATATTCAATTTCTGGTATTTATTGAACCATCTCTGAGTCCCAGAAATAAATCACAGATGAGCGAGTCTTATGATCCCTTAAGTGTGCTGTTGAATTCATCTTATATTGAGGAGTTTTGGATTTCTATTCACCAGGGATATTCATCTGGTGTATTGGGTTATAATTTTCTCATAGTATACTTGTGTGGCTTTTTTGTCAAGATAATGCTGGCCTCATAAATGAATTTGGAAGTGCTTACTACTCATCAGTTTTTTGGGGAAGGACATGAAAAGGATGCATGTTATTTTTTTTTTAAAGCTTTATAGTTATACAAGGGAGTTGGGTTCATCCAGGTCCTGGGCGTAAAGTTATCAGGTCCTGGGCTTTTCTTTCATAAAAGAATTTTTAATAACTAATTCAAACTCCTTGCTCATTACCAGTCTGTTGGGATTTTGCATTTATGATTCATTCCTAGTAGGTTGCAACTTTCTACAAAAATTTGTTTCTTCTAGGTCATCCAAATTGCGGGTATAATTGTTCATACGAGAATTTGTAGTACATTTTGTATTTTTGTGCTATTAGCTGTAATGTTTCTTCTTCATCTTGAAATTTATTTACTTCCATATTTGTCTAGCTAAACTTTCATCAATTTTGTTTATTGGTTAAAAAACCAACTTTTAGGTTTGTTGATGCTTAATAGTATTTTCTGAGTATCTTCTTAATATTTTTTTTTGTGTGTGTATCTTTATTTTCTCCCTCTTAATATCTTTAATTTAGTTACTTCTTCATTTTCTAGTTTTTTGAGGTATAAAGTTTGAAGCTTTATTATTTATTTGAGATCAAAATCATGTAGGCATTTATAGTCATATACTTATTTCCCTTACAAAATTCCTTTTCTGCACCTTATATATTTTAGTATGCTGTGTTTTGATGTTTGACTGTAAGTGTCATTTAATTTTTCTTTCAAGTTTATCATTGAACTATTAGAAGGTCAGGAGGATGTCATTCATATATTTCTATATATTTGTGAATATATCAACATTCCCTGTTATTGATTTATAGTTTCATGCTTTTATTTGGCAAAGATACTTGATATAATTTCAGCATTCTTAAATATTTGAAATTTATTTTGTGGCATAACATATGACCTATCTTGGAGAATGTTGTGTATGCCCTAAGAATAATGTGTATTCTGCTATTGTGTAGAATATTCTAAGGATATCTGTTAGGTCTATTTGGTGTAACATACAGCTCAAGTACAAGGTTTTCTTATTGATTTTATGTATGGATGACCTATCTATTGTATTAAAGATGGAGTATGGAAGCACCAAACTATTATTATTATTTTGCAATCTATTTCTCCCTCAAGATCTATTAACATTTGCTTTTTTATATTTAGGTTCTCCCATGTTGGAAAGAATGTGTGTGTGTATATATAAAATGAACTTCTTTTATCTCTGTCTTACAATGTTTGGCTGAATTCCTCTGTGAAATAGAATTGTAAACACCACTACTGCCTTTTGGTTCTGTGGCATGGACTGTCTTTTTCCTTCCCTATTCTCTTCTATGTCCTGAATGTTTGTGTCCCCCTAAATGTCACTGTTTCATTCCCAGTGACCACAGTGAGCATATTAGAAGATGAAGTCTTTTTAGGTGAATAGGTGACAGGGTTCCATCCTCAAGAGTAGAAATAGTGCCCTTACAAGGAAAGGCTAGAGCACTTCCTTGCCACTTCCACCTAGTTAGTTTCATCTAGTGAGAAGACGCCATTTGCAAAACAGAGAATAAGCCCTCCTGTGACACCAAGTTAGCTGGTGCCTTGATCTTGGACACCTCAAGAACTGTATGAAAGATATGTCTTTTAAAAATAAGCCACACTGAACAAATTATATTTGTTATAGTGGCACAATGGAACTGAGTTAAGTATATTCAGGTGGTAAGATTAAACACAAGGATTACTTGCTTATTGTAACCAATTTCATTGAAATTGAAAATCTGTCTCAACTCAATTTATCTAAATCAGGATCTCAAACAAGAGGAAAGCATTTAATATAAGCCTTATGATTTTATGCAATAAGAGGTAACAATTTATCACCTTTAAGTTTTGTATATTTTTATCTCTATTTTCATCCTAAGATTATAGCTTTTTAAAAATCAAAAATGTTTCTAGCCAAAGTGATTTTAACTAAATAGTGCTGTCTAAAATGTAAAGACATAAAATTACACTTCAAAATCTTGTTACTGAAATTTTAAAAACAGAAAAAAAATTCTTGCAACAAAAACTCATTATTTGACCTTGAGATCATTACAAATAAGGCCTTTATATTTCTCCACATTATCACCTAGATTTTTAGGCATTATTGTCTTAAAACAACTTATTCTTAAAGTTAAAAACTGAGTATATTAAAGGTTGAAAAATTGTACAATATAATAACTGTTGATACTTCTCAACTTAGAATGGTGTTATATCCTGATTAACTCATGATAAATTAAAATTATTTTAAGTTGAACATGCATTTAATATACCAACCTATCATATATCATAGCTTAGCAGAACAGTATTCTGTAGTATAGTGATTGCTTACTTTGTTAATCACAATGCCAATTGGATGCGGTGAACTGCTGTTACCCAATACCATAAAAGTAGTCTACCATGTATTTCTGTTGCAGAAAAAAGATTAAAGTACAATTTCTACTGAATATATATCACTTTCATACTACTGTAAAGTAAAAAAATAAAAAATTTAGAGACTGTCTCATAATTTAGAGACTGTCTTTTTAAAGGAATTAAACAAGTCAATCCTCTTAACTCTAAGTATAAATATAGTTTTTACAGATTTTATTGCATTTTCTGCCAATCATTTTTCCATAGTTATATAGTAACAGTTATGATAGTTTTATAGTTATATATCCAATTAAACTTCTATTCCTCTTTATGATTTGTTTACATTGTTAAATGTTAAAATATGTGAATTGTTAGATTCACATATTTTAGAAGCTCAAATGTCATCTTTTTACATTTGCTTATGGATAAGTAATACTTAGTAATTGATTATATTTTTTACTAAAATAAGTTATGACTTAGTTTGGGTTTTAGATCTTTCTGAGTTTTATAATTTTGAAGATGGAGAGTCTATCTTTTCATGCACTGTGAAACAGAGTCTCAGAGAGCCCCAAAAGTTATGTAGAAAACTTTCAGTTTGGAGAATGAGGTATACAGACAAGCATGGAAGTAATTGCATCTAATTTCTTGGATAGATGTTTTATGAATAGAAATGCATGGTACTTTGGTTTGCTAAATTTGAATGCAGTGCTTTTAAGATGTGCGGCTCTAGCCTCTCAGATTCTAAACACATTAGCAGGTATCAACACAAATTCTAATTTATGAATAAAAATGAGTTAAAGAATGCTTTAAAATAAAATTGAAAACTAGATTAATAATAAAAATTCTGAATTTAAGTGCACATTTTAATGAAATTAAGAGTATCTTTTAATACAAGTGAGATATTCCAGGTGACCATCAATACACCTTGTACGAAATGATTGATTTCGCGTTGATGGAGAATATCCATATTTACACACAAATTCAACTGTGTCCCCTGATGAAGAATAAAGCTTTTGATGTTCTTTCCATCTTAAGGTTATGTGATAACTTTCCATGATTTCTTCTGATATTACACATGCATCTGAGAGAAATAAATGAGTATAATATATTAAGATAGATATGAGTCTTTTACCAAGACTTTGGAGTTTTCAAGTAGAATGTTTTTAATATTTCAGAAATTCTTCCTGAAAACTCTTCCTGAACAAATTCTGTGTGAATACCAGATAGATTAAAATAAAGTTAAAGTAGTAAATGATGTAAGAATTAGGTGGTTAATTTGTGATAATTATATTTTATTACCAATTCTTAAGATCATTTATCATATTAAGAGCTTGGCATTTTAGAGTGTAAAACCACTATGGTATCATGACTGATCTTGTTTTTCTTTTTTGGACTGGAGATTGAAACCAGGGGCACTTTATCCCTGAACTACATCCACATTCCTTTCTTTTATTATTATTGTTAGACAAGGTCTCATTAAATTATTGAGACTTGCCTTAAAATAGTGATCATCCTGCCTCAGGATCCCATGTTTCTGGGATTACAAGAGTGCACTATCATGACTGGCTGGTTTTTCTTTAATTAAAATATTGGTCAAAAGCCTAGGGATATAGCTCTGTTGGTAGAGTTCTTGCCTTACATGCACAAGCCCTGTGTTCCATCTCCAGCCTCACAAAAAAAAAAAAGAAAGAAAAGAAATATTGGTCAAATGCTACAAATTTTCAGTTATATAATGTATAAGATAGAGAGGGTGTCACATACATAAGCAGTATAAAAGACTAATGAAACTGTTGGGAGTCGCCCAGGCTCAAAAGACTAACTTCCACATCCCCTGAGAAGAGCCATACAATGGTGAGCCGTGCTGGCTCACATGATCCTTACCCACCAATTAGACTAGCCCTGCTGGCTCACATGATCCTTACCCACCAATAAGACTAGCCCTGCTGGCTCACATGATCCTTACCCACCAATCAGACTAGCCCTGCTGACCCACATGATCCTTACCCACCAATCAGAAAGCACCCCATGCCAATTGTCAAACCCTTCAACCTTTAAACTGTCATAATTGTCAAACCACCCCCGGCTCTATAAATATGCAGAGCTGTTCCTCAATAAACGGGCATTTTCTTTGACGACAAGCCTTGTTCATTCTTTCAGAAACAAAAAGTTGGTTATCATAAAAGGTAAGAACAATGAACATACCTTTAATAAGACTAACCAAGAAAAAGAGATGACTCAAACAAAATAAGAGATGGAAAAAAAAGAAAGACATTACAACCAATACCTCAGAAATACAAAGAGTCATTAGGGATTATTATGAGAAAATGTATGCCAACAAATTAGAGAACCTAGAAGGAATTTATAAATTTTTAGACACATAGATTCTGCCAAAATTAAACCATGAAAACATATAAACCAGAAGAGATCAATAATGAATAATGAGATTGAATCAGTAATAAAAAGTTGAGGAAAGCCCATGACTAGATGCCTTTACTGATTAATTTTTTGAAATCTTCAAAGAAGAACTAATTCAATTTCTTTTAAATTTTTTGTGAAGATTTGAAAGAGAGAGAATCATTCCCAGCCCATTCCTTGAGGCTAGCATTACCCTGGTATCATAGCAACAAAAACACAAGATAAAAGAAACTGTAGACTAATAACCTGATGGACATAGATGTAAAATTTCTCAATAAAATATGAGTAAATCTGAATGTGATTCAACAGAGAATCATAAAAATTATTTACCATAATCAAATTGGTTCCATCCCAGAGATGCAATGCTAAGAGCCACAGCCAAGTAATATGATGCATGGCACTCTTGGTTTTAAGGTGATGCCAGCTAGCCATTGAGATGATATGATTATGTTAAGATTTGCATTCATATGGATATTGGACTCCTGCTGTTCACCTCGGCCTGCTACGGGACTCCTGGAGAGTTCCCATTGGTTGGGGAAGTACAGTAGGAGGGAATTCCGGGGGAGGAACTGGTTCCCGGTTCCGGTAGAACATGGCCGCATGTGTGGACCGGCTTTCTTCCAGGACGTGTATGGGGTATTGGCGGCATTTTCAAAAATAAAGTTTTGTTCCTGCTTGAGTGGCTCGTGATTCTGTGCCCAGCCAGACTGCGGCAATTGGTGGCCCGTGCAGGGGACGCCTGAAGCTTGGAGGTGAGTAAAATTGCTCGCCCCTGAGGGAAGGCGACAGAATGGGTGACCATTTCAAAAAAACAATGTGTTCTTGTTTTGATTTATTATGTTTTTGTTTCAAGCTCCCTAGCCCTAGAATTTTCTCAGGCAAACTGGGAAAAATGGTTGGCTCAAGGTTTGAAGTTGTTAGGCCCTGAGAAACAGAAAATTGATACAACTATTTTCTGTTTCATTTTTGTTTCATTCTGTTTCGTCTTTGTTTTATGCTATCTTATTGGGTTGTGTTACCTTTATAGTAGATTAGAATCTAGTAAAAAACAAACCAAAAGACTGTTAAGTAAATTGTTAGAGGTCCAGGCTATGGTAGAAAACATGTTAGGTCAAGCAAAAGAGAAGGTCTCTCGAGCTAGTCAGACAGAGGAAGATTTGAAGAAAGCAAGCTTCGAGGAAAAACAGCCATCAGGTGGGGAGGCTGCTACTAACTCCGTTCTATCACCAGAGGGCGTAATTCAACCAACAGCTCCATCTACAGCTGAGTGGCCCTCAACTCCCATAGTTGATGGATGGAATCCTGAGGCAGAACCCCAAAGATTAGCATTCCCTGTACTTGAGCAGGCAGGAGGGCAACGAATTCACCATGCTTTAGATTTCAAAACAGTGAAGCAATTAAAGGAGGCTGTAACAACCTATGGCCCACAAGCCCCCTTCACTGTGAGCATGGTCGAATCCATTACCAACTTAGACATGACGCCAGAAGATTGGGCTAAGATGTGTCGATCTCTGCTAAATGGAGGACAATATTTGTTATGGAAGGTTGCCAATGAGGAATTTTGCATGGAGACAGCTAGGCGAAATGCAGCAGCCAGTTACCCTCAAAGAAATCTAGATATGTTATTAGGAAAGGGACCTTATGAGGGTCAAAGACAACAAATTGAATATGATCCTGGCGTATATGCACAAATTGCTGTAGATGCAGTTAGGGCATGGAAAACTTTACAGGGGCATGGAGATTTATAAGGTCAATTATCTAAGGTAATACAAGGAACTAATGAACCTTACGCTGAATTTGTAGATAGGCTTATTCAGACAGCTTCTAGAATATTTGGAGATACAAAACAGGCAATGCCATTTATAAAACAATTGGCTTATGACCAAGCAAATTGTTGCTGCAGGGAGGTCATTAGACCATGGAGACATGAAGATTTAAACACATATATTAAATTATGTAGAGACATTAATGAATAAGGGCAAATCTTAGCAGCAGTACAACAGGCTTTAGATGTCAGGCCAAAAACATGCTATAATTGTAATCAAACAGGACATTTTAAAAGGAGTTGCCCCATAGGAGGAGGGTTTAACAAAGCTAGGTATCAAAGGAATAGAATACTGAATATTTGCCCACGATGCTATAGAGGGAGACCTTGGGCTAATGAATGCCATTCTCAAACCACCATAGAGGGTATTCCGTTATCAAAAAATGGACAAGGACCAAGTGTTTACCCACAATATCATGGAGAAAGGCATCAGGCTCCATTGCCAAAAAACGGACTAGAGGTCCCAATGCCCCGGGGGCCCCAAACCACAAATATATGGGGCAATGGAGGAACCCAGCAGCACCATCAAGGTAGTGCCCAGGACGCATTATCCATTAAATCCCTCATCAGACAAACTAGAGGGAGTGCAGGGTTGGACATCTGCGCCTCTGCAGAGCAGTACTAACTCCAGAGATGGGAGTTCAAATCATTCCCACAGGAGGAAAAGGACCTCTTCCCCAGGGAACAGTAGGCTTATTATTGGGACGCAGTTCTTCTACACTAAAAGGACTCATGATAAGTCCCGGGGTAATTGATCCCAATTATGAGGGTGAAATAAAAATTATAGCTAGTTCTCCAAGAGGTATGTCAGTAATTTCACCAGGAGATAGAATAGCACAGTTATTAATAATACCCAGCCTGCATGATAAATTTTCCAGTTGTAATGTAGAAAGAGGTTCCAAGGAATTAGGCTCCACAGGTGTAGATTGGGCTATGCTGTCTTTAAATTTAGATTCTCGCCCCATGCTAAAATTAAATATTCAAGGACATGACTTAATGGGCTACTGGACACAGGTGCTGACCTTAGCATCATATCTCGTCAAGAATGGCCAAAACATTGGCCATTACAACAAGCCACTCAAACGCTTTGAGGCCTAGCAGTGGCAACAAATCCCCATAGAAGTGCTATGGTATTAGATTGGAAGGATCCTGAAGGATGTGAAGGAACTATACAGCCCTATGTATTGGATCATCTTCCCGTAAATTTATGGGGACGAGATGTCCTAGATCAATTAGGATTGACATTACCATATAACATCAATCCTAATGTGCCCACTACTAGGGCTAGACAAGGCTTTAGGAAAGAAAAAAGATTAAGAGAACAAGAGCAAGGTATGACAACACCAATTCAAATAGATCAAGAAATAAATAGACATGGATTGGGTTTTCAGAAAGGGCCACTGAGACAATCAAAATTACTTGGAGATCAGAAAGACCAGTGTGGGTTCCTCAGTGGCCCCTGACTAAAGAAAAGATACAAGTAGCCCATGACCTGGTCAAACAACAATTAGCAGAGGGACATATACAACCTTCCGTATCTCCCCATAATACTCCCATTTTTGTCATTAAAAAGAAATCTGGTAAATGGAGATTATTGCAAGATTAATAATGAGATGGTTATTATGGGACCTGCTCAATCAGGGATTCCCCAATTGTCTGCTTTACCAAAAACCTGGTATGTTTTAGCTATAGATATTAAAGATTGTTTTTTTTTTTCAATTCCAATTCATCCCGAGGATAGTCCACATTTTGCATTTACTATCCCTGCACTAAATCATGAAGGTCCTGATCAGAGATATGAATGGAAAGTACTCCCTCAAGGGATGGCTAATAGGCCAACTATGTGTCAAATTTATGTTAATAAAGCAATTCAGCCACTTAGAAATCAAAATCCTGAACTACAAATATTTCACTATATGGATGATGTGTTATTGGCACATAAAGATAAAAACACATTGCTAGAATGTTATGCCACACTTACAAATTTATTAAAAAATTATAATCTAGAGATAGCAATAGATAAAGTACAATTAAATCTTCCAATTAATTATTTAGGAGTTCTATTATCCTCAACCATGGTCCGTCCACCAAAAATTCAAATACGAGTAGATCAACTCAAATCACTTAATGACTTTCAAAAGTTATTGGGAGACATAAATTGGATAAGGCCTTATCTAGGCATACCAACAGGAGAGTTGGGACCTTTATTTGATATTCTAAAAGGTCCATCAGATCCAAATTCACCCCGCATGTTAACGCCTGAAGCAAGAAAAGCATTAAAAATCATTGAGACATATATGGAAAATATGCATTTGGATAGAATTGATATAAGTTTGCCTTTATTATTTATTGTACTACCAACAAAAAATATTCCTACAGGAGTATTTTGGCAAGTAGGTCCATTATTGTGAATGCATTTATCTTATTCTCCTAACACTATTCTTACTAGATATCCTGAGGCTGTAGGACAATTAATACTCAAAGGAATAAAAGCAGCAAAGGGAGTGTTTGGGATCTCTCCCAATAAAATTATTATTCCATATACTATGGATCAAATTGATGAGTTAGCTAATGAGTTAAATACTTGGGAAATAATCATGTGTAAATCTAGTGTTTCATTTGATAATCCCTTACCATCTAATCCTTTGTTGTCTTATTGGTCTAAGCATCCTGTAGTTTTTCCAAAAATGACAAGAAAAACCCCTATCATGAATCCTCCAAATATATTCACTGATGGGTCAAACAATGGTACAGCAGCAGTAGTTACTCCTGATCAAACTTTTACATTTTTAGTACCCAAACAATCAGCTCAAAAGGTAGAGCTTAATGCAGTATTACAAGCTTTTATGATGTTTAAAGATTCTGTATTTAATTTATTTTCTGATAGTCAGTATGTAGTTAATGCTATAGTATCCCTTGAAGATGCTGGTAAGATTTCCCCTTCCTCTACTGTTTTCTCTTTGTTTTCCGCTATACAAAGTCTAATCTGGGATAGAAAAGATCCATTCTTTATAGGACATATCAGGGCACATACAGGATTACAAGGGTGAGAAAATGATACTTAATTGCTAAAAGGAAGAATATATAATATAATAGACTTTTTCCTCCTCAGTTTGTTCATTTATGTTTATTTATGTTTGATGTTTGAAAGAAAACTATATCATTTGGTAACAATGTTCACTGTATGAACAGGAAATACTAAAGGGTAAATGGATTTAAATGGAAGCAAGCTTCTCAGGTTTTGATCAAAAATGAAATGCCATTACTAGTAGAGTGGTAAGTTGCAAATATATTATGTATATATTGTAATTCCTAAAGCAACATTTTAAAAAAGAAAGGTAGTAGGATAAGCTATCATAGAGATACACTCAAAACCAGGAAGATAAATCAAAATGAAATTCTTTTAAACTGTTCCCTGAAAATAATGGAAGAGATCAGAAACAAGAATGAGAAATAGAGAAAATAAACAAATAAAACAAGAAACAAAAAGCCCAATATTTATTTTAAATATAAATGATCTAAATATACTAGAGGAAAGAGCAAATAGGGCAAGATAGATACGTAAAGGAGACCTAATTCTGTGGTTTACATAAAACTGACTTCACCATTAGCCAAAGGTAGAATCAAAGTAAAGTGAGAGAAAATAAATTAGGAAAAATTAATTTTTAAAAATAGAAATGGATGATATAATATCTCCATTATTCATTTCCTGAATTCTGAATATTAGAATGCTGATGACCTAATATCCAAACTTATTTTTATAAATATAGTGATTCCCTGGCTGGCCTCAGTCACATATTTTCAAATATACTCTATATACTGAAGATGCCCAAATGTATATTTATATTCTATGATCAGTCTTCAATGACCTATTTTCTGTTTCTCAAAGTAGATATCTCTTGGAGTTGTCAAAATTTACTGAGTGTCTTAACGTTTAAGATGAGGAATTTTCTCAGATTGTAACTGTTCTATTAATCTGGTTAAATGTGTCTTGAAAAAAATACACCATATTTCTTAGTTCATTTTGCCAGAAAATAAATCTTTAGCAATATCATATTATTTGCATTTGAAAAAAATATAATCCCTAAGAATGACTTGACTTTATTTTTATCAACATATTTTACTCACATTATGTCCTCAAGCAAAGAAAAATTAGAAAATATGATCTTCTACCTTTGCACTGAGGTGGCTCTGTCCAAGTTCCATTTAGACACATCACTTCTACTTCCCCAAATATTTCAAAAGGTTTGATACATTCATAATGTACTCTCTCACCAGAGGGATACTTAAGCATCTGGTTTGATATTATATTAGCATTTTCCACTTTGGGTGGATTCACACAGGAAATATCTGAATAGAAAGTAAAGAAAGTATCTCCACCTAGTGTTCATTTTGAGTAGCTAAACAATGAATAAGATTCTGAATACATTTTAAATAGGATTGAAGATTAATAGATACTTTGTCATGAAGAACTTTTCTGATTTTAATAAATTCACATGTAATAGAAGGAAAAGAAGATATAGCAATATTTTTTGTCAGAGCTAACCTTTCATGCCTTTAAATCTCTTCGCTATCCTTCACTAGAACACTGATAGATATTTTATCCCCTTAAAAGCCACTGAGAATGAAATATTTCCCCTTGAGTTGAGTACAACAAATATTACAAAGTCTATAAGTGCAACATGAATTTTAAAATTCAACAAAAATAAAGAGTAACAAGATTATATAGCATCACTCTTTGGTATACAATTATCTTGCTCTTTAATTAACATTTTAGCCTCTTAAAATAAAAACTGAAAGATGCATCTCTTTAGAGAATAAGTCAAGAATTAAAAACATAGTTTGAAGAATAATTTGTTATTCTTAAAACACAATTTATAGATGTTATGTACAACTATAATGCACCAATAAAAGCAAAAAAAAAAATGTTAAGCAAATCTTTAAAAAAGAGGCAGATTATCAATTAAAAAACTAAAGATGTGGGAAAGTAACAGAAAAGTACAACTATATTTATAGAAACATAGCTTTTTAAATTTATTTATAAGTGCTTTTGGATACTATGATAAACTATGTGTAATTCCTCAGAGAGTTTTAGGTGCATGGTTAGTAATAACAGACTATGGCAATGGTTCCCAAATTGAGGAGTATGTAAAATCCTTTGGGGAACTTGATGAATAATTTCAAGTCATATCTCAAAATTATTTTTTTTCAGTAGGCCTAAGGTGACCTCAGGAATTTTCATTTGAATTCATAAAAATCTGTTCAAAATTTGATGCTGCTGGTCTTGGGACCACACTCTGAGAACTCTTTGGTATACATTGAACTGTGAGATTAACCACTATATATTTAATTCCAACCTAAATAATTAGATTATTTCTAATCTTAAACTTACTTTGACTTGACCTGAAAATTAACCTATACTCATTTTTAAGAATGGTATGGAAAATTTAATATTTCATAAGACACTATACATAAATTTATAATGCCATCAATGTACCTTTGCACATTGGCTTTCCTATCCATTTGCCATTAATACATGTTATAGTATTGGACCCTTCCACTTGGTAAAATTTTGGATATCTGTAAGTCACTTGATCTCCTGACTTATATGATTCTTTCCTTTCTCCTAAAAGCGTGGCATCATCAAAGTTGAGTAAATTAAAACAATCTGTTCCTGAAAGAAAAAAACATGTATTTTTTCACTAAATTAAAAAATATGTAATATTTAATAGTAATATTCTAAAATAATACTTAGCTACCTATAGAACCAATGAATAATAAATAACATACTTCTTACACCTTGGCAAAATATGATGTTTTGACTTCAATTGAACTGTTCTAAATTTATCAAACATATAAGATAGGAATGATGCTTGAAGAAATATTAGTAGTTCTAATGCTTTAGATCAGATTTTTACATTCAAATTATTTTTTTGCCCACAGTTGCCACATGTAAATTTATGTATTTCTACTTTTGGCTTCTGCAAATGTAAATTACTTACAATAATTATTTCAAAGTTTTATGAAATATGTATTTTGTAGTGAGATTGGTGATGAACTGAGCATGAGATGGATGAGTAGGGGCCAGTTTTTCTAGGAACAGAGAGAGATAAGAATTCTGAGAATGTACATTAGAGGATGCTAAATGTTTACACAAAATGATGTGACAATGAAACAATTTGGCTCTTACTGTCAAACATTTTTTAACTACTAGGTTATAATTCTCTGCCAGACTCAAGAAACTTCAGGTACCTTGTAAAATTCTAGAATAACAGCTTACTTTTTTATTTGTACCACTTATACTTTGAATGAGGGAATCTATCACACATATTATAAAATTAAATACACTGTACTTATGCATTCTGGTGGGGAAGACCATTTTCCTCCTAAACATTTTATAAATGCAGGTCCATCAATCCCAAAACCTTCAGAACAATTGTCAATAACTTCTTGTCCATATGGGTAACTGTCTAACTCATGAGACACAACACCATTAGGAATGGAAGGTAGAGGTTCACAAGGAAGTCCTAAAAAATAAAATAATGAAAGGATGAATCAATTTCACAGTACTGACCAACACAACGTGGTATTGACTGCCATCTTCCATTTTTGCACACAATTTTTTCTTCTTCCTTAATCAGATAATTTTCTTTGCAAAGAACAGATAATTTTTCTCTACCCTGATATTTCACTATGGTTTTCATATCTTCAGCATTGGGAATCTGAGGTGGAGGTGGGCAGAAGTTTATCTCCACTTCTAGAAAATATTAAAATTAGATTTCTTGAATAAAAAATAGTAATTTACGTATATTAAAATACTTTACAAAAAATAGAAAATGAATCAGCTATTCCACTCCTTGGTTTCTTATCCAAAAGAACTAAAATAAGCATGCTATAGTGATACAGCCACATCCATGTTTATAGTAGCACAATGCACAATAGCCAAGTTATGGAACCAGTCCAGATGCACATTCCACAGATGAGTGGGTAAAGAAAATGAGGCATATATACACAATGGAATTTAAAACAACTATAAAGAAGATGATATGCATTTGCTGATAAAAGGATGGAACTGGAGGACATCATGCTAAGCGAAATAAGCACACTCAGAAAGTCAAGGGTCAAATGTTGTCACGGTTTGAAGTGTCCCCCAAAAGCTCATGTGTGACACAATGCAAGAGGTTTAGTGGAGAAATGGTTGGGTTATGAAAGTCTTGACTCAATCAGTGAATTAATCCCCTGATGGGATTAAAGATTGATGGCTGAAGGCAGATAGGCTATGTCTGGAGGGGGTGGGTCATTGGGGGAGGCTTGTCTTTGGATTATATATTTTGTATCTGATAATGGAGTCTCTTTCTGCTTCCAGATCATCATGTGAACGACTTTTCTGTGCCACACTCTTCTGCCATGATGTTTTGCCTCTCTTTGAGCCCCAAGAAATGGAGGCAGCCTTCTGTGGACTCAGACTGCTGAAACCATGGGCCCTCTGAATAAACTTTTCCTCCTCTACCATTGTTGTGATCTGGTCTTTCAGTTGCAGTAGCAAAAAAGTTAAAACAAATGTTTTCTCTCATAATGCAGAAGCTAGAAAAAAATAAGGAAAAAAGGTGAGGAGGGATGAAAATAGAAGAGAGATCAGTGAAGTAGAGGAAGAGTATTGACATGGAAGAAGGAGGAACAGGAAATGGGAGGAATGGTGGAATGAAATTGACCAAACTCTCTTAGGTGCATATATGAATATACCAAAGTGCATTTCACCTTTGTGCATATGTATAAAGAAATAATTTTTAAAACTATAGATAAATAGAAGGAAGACCATTAGAGTAGGAAAAAAGGAACCAGAGGAGGAAGGAGAACAGGGAAAGGGAAAGTACTAGGGACTGAATGGAGCAAATTATATTCTAGGCTTGTGTAATTACATCAAAACGAATCATCATAATGTGTATAACTATAATGTACCAATAAAAATTAATTGTGATATTTGCTATAAGGTTAATAGTCAAATTGTTTTTATGATAGTCAACTAATCTACCTGTTAAAATATTGTTAAAGGAACATGGTTAAAAAATGAATGGCCATTGCTATTTTTATATTTTATGCTTCCCAAGTAATTCTTTTTGGTCAGAAAATTACTGGGGTCATGCAAATGATATGGTCTGAAATTAGCCAGTCCTGCAAGCATGATGACAGTGTCTGTATCACACAGATCTGTTGCAGACCTGAAAGAGCATCACTGTCACTCTCTTGTTTGAAGTAATGGCTATACTTTAATCTGATTTGTTAATTGTGAGGCCGACTAATTTTAATATTTTGGAGGGAGATAAAAATTTCTGTGGACAATATAGTTCAAAGCTGCCTGTCATTATAGTAAATTTGGGGGTCATTAGAGTACATTTCTCATTGAGTAACTGATGAAACGATCTTCAAAATTACACATATTCATCTTTGGTTTTATAATCATCTTCCTAATGCTTAGGGGAAAGGGCAAAGGTGAAGATTTAGGTATTAAGGGGACAGATTTATGTTTTCAGGTAGACAGTGACAGGTGGCTGGGTGTGCTTGCTGCTTCCTTTAATCCCTTGCCCTGCACAGCCAAATTTTCTTTGATTTCATGTGAAAGCCATCCATTAATGGAAAAAAGAGAAACATAGCTAATACTTTAATGCAAAAATTGTAGCACTTTGATAGAAATCTCTACTGTCTGCAAAAGAGATACAGGTTCTTCGATCTCCTGATGGAATGAAGAGGGGGAATGCTGCTATTTGTTGTTTTTAAATGGGGAAAATAATAAGAAAAAGGAGCATTATTTACAGAATATTTTTCTTTCAATTTAAATAATGATAGTGATGACATACAATATGATTGTGAGATAAAGACTTCTAGTCATAATTGCATAGATTACTGAAAGAAGAACTTAGTCAAAATGTTTCTCCTGTTATTTATATACAGTTTCAAAGTGGCAATTATAGCTTATCCTGTTTAAAGGAAAAAAAAGAAAAGGCCCCAAATGCCATATTTTCTTCCATCAAAATGGTTAAAGACAGGTTTGCATATTTTGCCAAATGAGCCAGTGGGGAAAATGGTATCTGGGTTTCTGCTCTTAAATGGTCCCACTTGACTCTAATTACATGGTGATACTGAATCCATCCAGGAGGATGCTATGTACAGTCATTTTGTATTACATTGAGGAACTAAGAGCTTAAGAGACCCTCCCTCCAATTAAAGCAATATGAAGGGACCCAGAATCCTCATTCTCAGGTTTAGTAACCAACTTGGATTTTCACTCTAACTTTTCCAACACTTCTGTTTTAAATGAAGTAAAGGAAAAAATATAAGGAGGAAATAAAAGAGGTTGGGCAATGCATAATTATATACAGGTTTCATTTTAAAGACTCTTTCCTGATGACAATTCAAGTTCTACACATAAAGTGAGACAATTGATATCTTTTTTGACAGTATTTAAGAAAAAAAATTCATGATTCAAAATAGCATAATATAAGACCTTTTTCTAGTTAGTGCTTAGGTTTATGCTAGGTATCAAAAAGTTCTTTCATCTTCATAGATGAAGGTAAAATACACAAGACTTCTTGGTCAGAGATAAACCATTCATGGCCCAGCAGGCAATATGGTCCTCCAGTTCCATGTAGCAGGTGATATTAAATAGACCCAGGTGGATGCCATTTACACAATATGTGTCTCTGTAAAGAACATTGAGCTAAGAGACAACCTCTCCTGACCCTAAATGTTATAAGATGGCTACTGGGAAACTTGCCCCAAAGGGAGGCTGTATTTTTATTTTGCTTTTCAAAAACAAATCTACCCTCTATTCCAGAGTGAAACACTATCTCTATTTTTTCAAAGTTCTTTGCTCTATAAACAACTTTGAACAAAAGCCATCACTTTTACAGGTATATAAAGCAGGACAGACTCTTGAAGAATCATCTCTTAACACTAGAACACACACACACACACACACACACACACGTAGACTCATACACATGATATATATGGTATACAATTTATGATGTGTGCATGGTAAATATAAATATTCCATAGAGCAAGTTCATAATTCTTTACATATTTTTTAGATGTAAAGAAACACTATTGGGGCTGGGAATGTGGCTCAAGCGGTAGCATGCTTGCCTGGCATGCGTGCAGCTCCGGGTTCGATCCTCAGCACCACATACAAACAAAGATGTTGTGTCCGCCGAAAACTAAAAAAAATAAATATTAAAATTCTCTCTCTCTCTCTCTCTCTCTCTCTCTCCTCTCTCTATCTTTAAAAAAAAGAAACACTATTAACTGAACATCTTGTCTAATTACAGAGATAGTGACCTTTCATTTTACTCAATAACCCATTTCTGCTCAACCAGTAGATTAATTGCCACAATAAATAGGAAGAAATGTATGTATTTTGTGATGCTGGGGTCTAGAAACAAGGCCCTTTGACTTTTTATATTACTTCCACCAGAATTAAAGAAACTCCTGTACTGTTGCTCTCCTCATAATTTGCCTTCTTACCAATTATATTATGTACCATACATACTGTTTAAACAAGTGGGCAAAATGGTGGCCAATGAAGCAGTATGATTTTTTCTCCCTTCAAACACACCACTTGCTAAATGTAATTATAATCTTGGGAGATACAGTTAAAAAGATGTTGAATTAAATTGAGCTCTGAAAATTGTTCACCTCATGATTCCTTCTGATTACATCTTGGCATAATTCCATCAAGTTTCAATATGCAATTTAGGGATAATGTATAATTGGTATTGGAACCATTGTGACTTCTCTACATTTAAATGGGAGGCCCGATCTTATTAGTAATAACTATAATAACTCTGCTAAATAGGTTGTATGATTTAGCTGCTCATTAGGAAATTATTTTTCAGCAGGAACATCTTACCTTTATATATTTGATTCAAATTTTAAGGAGGAAATTTATTAACAAGACAAGTGTTTACAAGGAGACTTTTAAAACAGATATTATAGTCAGGTCCTAATCAGACAATAATTTACCAAGGTATTCAATTCAAGAGCTTATTGTAATTAAGTATTATTTCCAGGAAAACTTTATCCACAAGAGGCATTTTAAAGATAAGCAATGAGGTTTAGGCCCATGGTATCAAAATACCAGAAAATGGACATGTCTACCTCTATTTCATTACACATTTTTTTGATGTGTTTCTTGGGAGAAAGCCTTTTGGTATTAAAAAAAAAATATTGCAAATCAGCCCAGTAGACATTGGTACCCACCAGCAGTGAAGAGTGCTAAGCACTGGGGTGTTGAGATTAATATACTCACTTGAATAAAAACTAAAAGGAGACTCTCTAGAGAAATAAATTTGGAGAAAAGCTGGTTTTAAGTAAGTTTTCACAGGAGTCCTACTGAAAAATAAATTCAGGATCTGAGAGGTTCCACTATAAATAAACTTGCTTTCTCAATGTCTTTCAAACTGGATCACTGATTCCTCTTATTTGGTAATTTTGGTGTCTTCAGATATTGACTAAAACCATCTATTCATTTGGACTATTCAGCACTCAGTATTCATACTAGTTCTCAGGCCTCAGGTGCATCTGAAGAAACATAGCTCAGTATGAAAGATGGAAGAGGTGACCTGAGGGACTAAGGGTTTCAGAGAAATGTTAGTGATGTCAGAGAATACATGGTAGCTATTTAGAGGTCATTGATTCTGAACCCTTATTTTCCACATCTTGACATCCTCATCTTTAAAATAATAGTAAGGCCCTCTTTGTGTGTCTATCATAAAGATTAACAACATAAATGTAGTTTGGAATCTCCACAAATAGCACTTGGCACAATTATTTATTATTTCAATTTTCAAAAAGTGTTTCTGGGTGTGGTATGATATTGGATCAGGTATTTTTTCCCCTAAAATTTACTATGACTTTAGGATTTTGTGACACTTATATGATGCAGTGTGAATAAATGAGCCTGCTCTGTATCTACCACAGGACAACATATACACATACTTTAATTCCTATGGTAATTAGCACTGAATTTCATTATGTTTGTTTGGCTAATTTAATGGTATTTTTGAGATACCATGTAGCAGATATTTCTCTGATAGAGGCATCAGCAAGTAAAAAAGAAAAAAAAATCTCTGCATGCAGATAGCTTATATTTTAAATTATAAGCAAGCTCTTGTACTTTTAGTAAAAGCAAAGAGAAAATTACAGAAAATTGTAAAAGTCGCTTAACAATAGTATGTGAATAGTATGTGAACAAGACAAATGTGATACACTAAAACTAAACAAGCCCTGATGTTTTTTCCCCCACTTTTTTTTTTTTTATTGGCGCATTACAGTTGTGCATATTGATGGGATTTGTTGTTAGCCCTGATGTTTCTTAAAAGAAGTTTGGCTCGTTTCTTGTCAGAGAGTTGGGAATGATAGATTATCTGTAAGAATGTGACTATAACTAAACTTCTAGTTTTAAGATGGAACTATATATATATATATAAATTACTATATACTTATTTTTCTACTGAACTTGTAGATACATTTCATTTGAGCTTTTAATCCATTCTTAGGAGAGAGATTATATATGATTCATTCCATTGTACAAGTTTGAACCCAGGCTTGAGCAGAGCTGCGTGTGTTAACAGAGACCAGCAGCTTGAGTTGGCAGAGGGAAGACAGAGACTGGATCTGATCCCTAGTCAATTTACTTGCTACCTCTGACTGTGAAAGGACAGTGGTATGTTTTCCTTAACAGGTAATTGAAGCAAATCATGACTAATGCTGATTTTCAGCATGCATAAAATCTAAACATTCTTCCAAGGATTGTTTTTTTTTTTTTTTTTTTTTTTCCTGAAAAGAGAAGATAGTATTTAAAGTGAAATACTGAGAACGAGAAACAGGTTAAGGTTGTAAAGTCTTATGTTTTATGTTGCAAATTATTATTTTATTATTTTTTTAGATTGGGGATATTTGAACCCAGGGACACTTTACAGATTTACCACTGAGCTACATCCCCAGTTCTTTCTAATTTTTATTTTGAGACAGGGTCTTGCTAATTATTTAGGGCCTCAATAAGTTGCTGAGGCTTGTACTTGTGTTCCTCCTGCCTCAGCCTCCTAAGTCTCTGGGATTGCAGGTATGTGCCACCATGCCTGGCTAAGGTCTCTTTTGATGGGCTAAAACCTGGGTCCAAATCACAGTTCTACTACTGAACTTCATTTATCTTCTTCAAGCATCCTTGTAAATCCACAATGGTGATAATGATGTCTGTTTTATGGTGTAGTTTTGAGATTTAAGTGAGATCATGCAAAAATATGACAGTCTTATATTAACTATTGTTTTCCCCCTTTGGATGTAACTAATCAAATCAAATGGTGTTCAACAAAATTCTCAATCTGATAGATACCTTATTTCATGCTGCTTTGCACAGAAGTTTACTTCGAAGAAGTTTAATGTTCATAAAGAAATATCAAATATTGGTGAGAGAGAACATGGCGGCGGGCGCGGAGAGATCAAGTCTCTGACCTCTTCAGCTGTGCAGGCATAGGGAGTCGTAAACAGCCTAAATCTGTTTGCTCAGGATCACTAAGCAATGCTGAGCTGACGTGGATCTGGGGTGATCAATCTGGACCTCTCAGAACACACACTGAGCCCGGATCGGCTGAATTCAAGCTCCCATTCGCCTGATTCCCGCAGACAAACAGCTGTGACTCAGCACTAATCCACCCGGCTGAAACAACTGGTCAGCCCTTCTGATCCTACGGAGGTAATGGCAACCGAGCCTTCATAGGTAGTGGCCACAGGTTTCAAACGGGGCTTGGGAGAGACAGTAAGGACCCACCCGTTGCATTGGTCACCCGGCAAAGGGAAACGAACTGTCGCCATTTGCAAGAGATACCACCATGGCAGAGAACTGATGTCATCAGACTGCAGGGAGGAGATAACTTCATTGAATCCTGCGGCTACAGGTGTGTAATCCCCTAGCCTTCCCTCTCCACACATCGGGGAAACCTTAAGGGCCCCTCCCAGCTCTCCCGTAAGGGCCCCTCCCAGCTCTCCCGTGAGCGCGGTAGCCAGACCGAGGGAATTAGAGGTGGCGAGGGACCCGCGGCGCGGAACTACCACTCCCACCAGAGCTGACAGCTGAGGTCTCGTGCACCAGCTACCGGGGGGCGTGGCTACCGGAGGGCAAGTAAAATTTGCTGAGGATTCTCAGCCCTAAGCTCCACAAACTTAGGGTCTGAGGGACAGGCAATCTGGGAGAGTGTGCCCAATCGTCCATGAAAACAGGGCTCCCAGGAGCAGCAGACCTGGCGTGTACCCAGTATTGTGGTGAGCGGCATCCGTGAGAGGGGCCTGGCTTTTCCTAGAGGAAAAGTGGGGAAGTGACTAGACACAAGAGGAGGCCCTAGGCACTCAGGATTGGAGACTCGCCCAGTCTGGGAGGAGGAGCTGCTGCACAGTGATTGGTTCCTGCGTATTGACAGGAGAAACTTGGCCTGGTGAGCACAGCGCCACCTACTGGAAGAGAAGTTAATCAAACTCTAAGACTGCATTTATTAGTGTTTTTTTTTTTCTTTTTTCTTTTCTTTTTTTTTTTTATTTTGATTTGGGGTTTTCTTTCATTTTCATTTTTCTTTCTTGTTTTTTAAATTTTTTTTTACAATTTAAAAAATTTTTTCTCTTCCAATTTTAATTTTAATTTTTGTTTTATACTTTTTTTTATAATTCTTTTTTCTTTTTCTTTTTTTATTTCCTATTTTTTTCTTCTTTTGTCTTTTCATTTCTTTTCAATTATCTTATCCCCCCTTCCTTGAATTCCACCTGCTTACTCTCATTCTCTTTAGTGACTTCTTCCCTTCCCTTCTAATACCTTTCCTCCCAAGCATCAAATAAATTTATAGGAGTAAACAGTAACTCAGCAGTCAAACAGAACAAGAAGTAACATGAGCAGCTTCAAAAAGCAAGGAAGAAAAGGAGTACAAACAATGCAGGACAGCCTAAATATTCAGGAGGACCTAGAGTCATCGGAAAAATGTTCATATAAAGAACTCAAGGAACACCTTAGACAGATGGAATGGAACCTTAAAGAGGATACGAGACAGCAAATTCAAGCAGCAAAAGAACACATTGAGAATGAGTTACATAAACAGATAAAAGAAGAAGTTAAGCATCTTTATCAGGAGATAGAGATTATAAAAAATAATCAAACAATAATTCTAGAAATGAAGGAAACGATAAACCAAATTAAAAACTCAATTGAGAGTATCACTAACAGAGTGGAGCAAGTAGAAGCCAGAACGTCACATACTGAAGACAAAATATATCATCTTGAAAAGAGTCTAGCCAACTCAGAAAGGCTGGTAAAAAATCACGAGAAAAACATCCAAGAGTTATGGGATAACATAAAAAAACCAAATTTACGAGTCATCGGGATAGAAGAAGGTACAGAGATTCAAACCAAGGGAATGAGTAACCTGCTGAACAGAAAACTTTCCAGAAATAAAAAAGGAAACAGATATACAAATTGAAGATGCATTCAGGACACCGAGCACACAAAATCACAGTAGACCAACGCCAAGACACATTGTTATGAAGATATCCAATATACAGAACAAAGAGAAAATATTAAAAGCTACAAGAGAAAAGAGACAGATTACATTCAGGGGTAAACCAATAAGATTAACAACAGATTTTTCATCACAGACACTGAAAGCAAGAAGGTCATGGAACAATGTATTTCAAACACTGAAAGACAATGGATGCCAACCAAGAATTCTGTATCCAGCAAAATTAAGCTTCAGGTATGACAACGAAATAAAAATCTTTCATGATAAACAAAAGTTAAAAGAATTTGCAGCCAGAAAACCAGCATTGCAAAGCATTTTGAGCAAAACACTACACGAGGAAGAAATGAAAAACAATAACCAAAACCATCAGAGGGAAGTGCCTCGATAAAGACAGAGGGTGAGGGGAAAGATAATCATGGAGAAACAAACTAAATTTCTTTAAAAAAGGATAAATAATCAAACATGGATGGAAGTACAAACCATATATCAATAGTAACTCTGAATGTTAATGGCTTAAACTCTCCAATAAAGCGACATAGGCTGGTATCATGGATTAAAAAAACAAATCCAACAATATGCTGCCTCCAGGAGACACATCTGATTGGAAAAGACATACACAGGCTGAAGGTGAAAGGATGGGAAAAAATATACCACGCACACGGTCCTCGTAAGCAAGCAGGGGTGGCCATCCTCATATCGAATAAAATCGACTTCAAGACTAAGTTAATCAAAAGGGATAAAGAAGGACACTATATACTGTTAAAAGGAACCATTCACCAACAAGACATAACAATTATCAATATTTATGCACCAAATAATGGCGCTGCGATATTCATAAAACAAATTCTCCTCAAGTTCAAGAATCAAATAGACGAAAACACAATAATTATGGGTGACTTCAACACACCTCTCTCACCATTGGACAGATCCTCCAAACAAAAGTTGAATAAAGAAACTATAGAACTCAATACCACAATCAATAACCTAGACTTAACTGACATATATAGAATATATCAACCATCATCAAATGGATATACTTTTTTCTCAGCAGCACATGGATCCTTCTCAAAAATAGACCATATATTATGCCATAGGGCAACCCTCAGTAAATATAAAGGGGTGGAGATAATACCATGCATTTTATCTGATCATAATGGAATGAAACTGGAAATCAATGATAAAAGAAGGAAGGAAAAATCCTGCATCACATGGAAAATGAACAATATGTTACTGAATGATCAATGGGTTACAGAAGACATAAAGGAGGAAATCAAAAAATTCTTAGAGATAAATGAAAATACAGACACAACATATCGGAATCTATGGGACACAATGAAAGCAGTTTTAAGAGGAAAATTCATCGCCTGGTGGTCATTCCTCAAAAAAAGAAAAAACCAACAAATAAATGAGCTCACACTTCATCTCAAAGCCCTAGAAAAGGAAGAGCAAAACAACAGCAAATGTAGCAGAAGGCAAGAAATAATTAAAAACAGAGCGGAAATCAATGAAATTGAAACAAAAGAAACTATTGAAAAAATTAACAAAACTAAAAGTTGGTTCTTCGAAAAAATAAATAAGATCGACAGACCTTTAGCCATGCTAACGAAGAGAAGAAGAGAGAAAACTCAAATTACTAACATACGGGATGAAAAAGGCAATATCACAACAGATGCTACAGAAATACAGAAGACAATTAGAAATTATTTTGAAAACCTATATTCCAATAAAATAGAAGATAGTGAAGACATCGATAAATTTCTTAAGTCATATGATTTGCCCAGACTGAGTCAGGAGGATACACACAATTTGAACAGACCAATATCAATGGATGAAATTGAAGAAGCCATCAAAAGACTACCAACCAAGAAAAGCCCAGGACCAGATGGGTATACAGCGGAGTTTTACAAAACCTTTAAAGAAGAATTAATACCAATACTTTTCAAGTTATTTCAGGAAATAGAAAAAGAGGGAGCTCTTCCAAATTCATTCTATGAGGCCAACATCACCCTGATTCCGAAACCAGACAAAGACACCTCAAAGAAAGAAAACTACAGACCAATATCTCTAATGAACCTAGATGCAAAAATCCTCAATAAAATTCTGGCAAATCGAATACAAAAACACATCAAAAAAATTGTGCACCATGATCAAGTAGGATTCATCCCTGGGATGCAAGGATGGTTCAATATACGTAAATCAATAAATATTATTCACCACATCAATAGACTTAAAGATAAGAACCATATGATCATCTCGATAGACGCAGAGAAAGCATTCGACAAAGTACAGCACCCCTTTATGTTCAAAACATTAGAAAAACTAGGGATAACAGGAACTTACCTTGACATTGTAAAAGCTATCTATGCTAAGCCTCAGGCTAGCATCATTCTGAATGGACAAAAGTTAAAGGCATTCCCTCTAAAATCTGGAACAAGACAGGGATGCCCTCTATCACCACTTCTATTCAATATAGTTCTCGAAACACTGGCCAGAGCAATTAGACAGACAAAGGAAATTAAAGGCATAACAATAGGAAAAGAAGAACTTAAATTATCACTATTTGCAGATGACATGATTCTATACCTAGAAGACCCAAAAGGATCTACAAAGAAACTACTAGAACTAATAAATGAATTCAGCAAAGTGGCAGGATATAAAATCAACACGCACAAATCAAAGGCATTTCTGTATATCAGCGACAAAACTTCTGAAACGGAAATGAGGAAAAACACTCCATTCACAATATCCTCAAAAAAAATAAAATACTTGGGAATCAACCTAACAAAAGAGGTGAAAGATTTATACAATGAAAACTACAGAACCCTAAAGAGAGAAGTACAAGAAGACCTTAGAAGATGGAAAAATATACCCTGTTCATGGATAGGCCGAACTAACATTATCAAAATGGCGATATTACCAAAAGTTCTCTATAGGTTTAATGCAATGCCAATCAAAATCCCAAAGGCATTTCTTGAAGAAATAGATAAAGCAATCATGAAATTCATATGGAAAAATAAAAGACCCAGAATAGCAAAAGCAACTCTAAGCAGGAAGTGTGAATCAGGCGGTATAGCGATACCAGATTTCAAACTATATTACAGAGCAATAGTGACCAAAACAGCATGGTACTGGTACCAAAACAGGCGGGTGGACCAATGGTATAGAATAGAGGACACAGAGACTAATCCACAAAGTTACAACTATCTTATATTTGATAAAGGGGCTAAAAGCATGCAATGGAGGAAGGATAGCATCTTCAACAAATGGTGTTGGGAAAACTGGAAATCCATATGCAACAAAATGAAACTGAATCCCTTTCTCTCGCCATGCACAAAAGTTAACTCAAAATGGATCAAGGAGCTTGATATCAAATCAGAGACTCTTTGCCTGATAGAAGAAAAAGTTGGCTATGATTTACATATTGTGGGGTTGGGCTCCAAATTCCTTAATAGGACACCCATAGCACAAGAGTTAATAACAAGAATCAACAAATGGGACTTACTTAAACTAAAAAGTTTTTTCTCAGCAAGAGAAACAATAAGAGAGGTAAATAGGGAGCCTACATCCTGGGAACAAATTTTTACTCCTCACACTTCAGATAGAGCCCTAATATCCAGAGTATACAAAGAACTCAAAAAATTAGACAATATGATAGCAAATAACCCAATCAACAAATGGGCCAAGGACCTGAACAGACACTTCTCAGAGGAGGATATACAATCAATCAACAAGTACATGAAAAAATGCTCACCATCTCTAGCAGTCAGAGAAATGCAAATCAAAACCACCCTAAGATACCATCTCACTCCAGTAAGATTGGCAGCCACTATGAAGTCAAACAACAACAAGTGCTGGCGAGGATGTGGAGAAAAGGGTACTCTTGTACATTGCTGGTGGGACTGCAAATTGGTGCGGCCAATTTGGAAAGCAGTTTGGAGATTCCTGGGAAAGCTGGGAATGGAACCACCATTTGACCCTGCTATTGCCCTTCTCGGACTATTCCCTGAAGACCTTAAAAGAGCATGCTACAGGGATGCTGCCACATCGATGTTCATAGCAGCACAATTCACAATAGCTAGACTGTGGAACCAACCCAGATGCCCTTCAATAGATGAATGGATAAAAAAAATGTGGCATCTATACACAATGGAGTACTATGCAGCAATAAAAAATGACAAAATCATAGAATTTGCAGGGAAATGGATGGCACTAGAGCAGATTATGCTTAGTGAAGCTAGTCAATCCCTAAGAAACAAATACCAAATGTCTTCTTTGATATAATGAGAGCAACTATGAACAGAGCAGGGAGGAAGAGCAGGAAGAAAAGATTAACATTAAACAGAGACATGAGATGGGAGGGAAAGGGAGAGAAAAGGGAAATTGCATGGAAATGAAGGGAGACCCTCATTGCTATACAAAATTACATATAAGAGGTTGTGAGGGGAATGGGAAAATTAACAAGGAGAGAAATGAATTACAATAGATGGGGTAGAGAGAGAAGATGGGAGGGGAGGGGAGGGGGGATAGTAGGGGATAGGAAAAGTAGCAGAATACAACAATTACTAATTGGGCATTATGTAAAATTGTGGATGTGTAACCGACGTGATTCTGCAATCTGCATTTGGGGTAAAATTGGGAGTTCATAACCCACTTCAATCTAATGTATGAAATATGATATGTCATGAGCTTTGTAATGTTGTGAACAACCAATAAAAAAAATATTGGTAATATTAACAAATCCTTAAACTTTGCATGGGTGAGATAAAGAGATAATACAAGGTTAAGTCTGTTTTAAACACAGCTTCTTCCATTTGTCTGCTAAGTTTGGTATTTACATATGTGCATAGAATAAATTCTCAAAGCTTCTATCTTTCATAGATCCTCGTAAGAAGAATTTACCTAGTAGAAGGATAATAAAGCAGATCATTCCTTAATTGATTTACCTTAACATGTCAGCCCTAATTTAATTAATTCCCAGGAAGAAAGGAGTGGGAAGAAAACAGGAAGGAGTCTGCAGAATGTAACAGGATTGGTTTTAGGCCTGAATGTGAAGGAAAGGAACTTATCTTCCAGAGGATGCTCTGGTGGCAAAGGACAGGATCCTAATTTACAGAGTTTGCCAGGAAATCATCCTGATGATTTTGTCCAAGGATAATGACAAGGCATTCTATCCTGGGAGTGACCTTCAATTATCGCTATAGTAATTATTACTAGGGTGGGGCTGGAAAGGGCAGGGATTGCAGGGAGTGTGGCTTCTCCAGGGAAACAATCTTAGAGGGCTCTCTGGGCTGTATGGGGTGGTTTTGGAAGGCATGCCTTTTAAGGAGGGAGGGAGGGGTGGTCTTTAAGGAGGTGTGAGAGCAGAATTGCTCATTTCAAAAGATAGTATCTTGAGAGGATTTTTTTTAAGTTTAGCTTTATGGAAAGTAATGTAGCAGAATTCAGCAGCACATAATGATCTCAGGATCCAGGCATCTTAGGGTCATAGCCTAGTTATGTCACTTCCTAACAGTGTGATTTTGAGTACATTCTTAAATGTGATTCCAAATAATAATGTTAACTTCATAAGGTTTCCTAATGATCTCATAAGACAATTTAGTATCGTGGAACACAATATATGTTTATGTGTACTGGTTATTCTTGTGCACCCCCACGCTAGGTTAGAACGCCTTAAAGTAACACAGCCTGTTCTTTTTTGCACTGCCTTGTTTAATCTTCATGTCTTCTGAAGTAAAAAGTTCAGGTGGAATTTCTTCCCTGACAAATCAGCAAACTGGGATTCCAAAAGATTTAGTTGTTTGCTGTTTTGGTCCATTTAGACTATTATAACAAAATATTTAACCTGGGTAAGTCAAACAACTTGTATTTCCAAAGACTGGGACATTCAAGATCAAGATTTCCAGTTGGAAATCAGCATATATTCTAATGTTCAAGTTGCCTCATTACTCAATGTAATGAGGGCCTGTTTCGCACCTCCATGCACCTTCTGGGTGTCCACACACACAGCCAGAGGTGGAAACACACCGACGTCCTTTTCTTTTTGAGGATATTAATGCCCTTCCCAAAGTCTTGCCTCTTAATACTATCACATTGGAGATGAAGTTTCTACCTATTCATTTTGTAGGGACACCAACATTCACACCACAGCACTTTCCCAGGTTGCATGGTTGCTAATCAATGAAAGGTCTGGTCTTTCTACTTTAAAATTCTCTTTAGCAGGTCATGCATTTACCATTGTCATGAGTGATGATTTATCACAGGACCCATATTTCACAAAATTAGCAGATGAAGGAGACAGCAAAGACTATGGAATCAAAGGAAGGTAGGCTACAATAACCAATGAAGGGACTGTGGGAAAAATTCAGGGAATAAGTAGTACTGATAGATTTGGATCTTGATAGGCTCTTTTGGGGAATAATGAAGCCTTGCATCTTGGCTGGTTCCTCAATGCAGACTTAAAATAGCTTTATCAGCTAAAATTATAAAATAATTTACATATAATTAAAGTATATATAATAAAGGAGACTGTATATTACCTAATGTTTAGTTTCCACATATCTAGAAACATTCAATTACCTGTTTTGTTTTTAGCAAGTTTAAACGGAAGGAATCAGCATATATTCTAATGTTCAAGTTGCCTTATTACTCAATGTAAATTGCCTGCCCTCAACAATTATGGAAGATATTAGGCACAGAAGGACAGGAAGAAAATTAAGTCAGTTCTGCAAAAAGAAATATTGCTGTTTCTATAGCTTTTACTAATGTCACTTTGAAAAATCTCAAATATCTGTTTTCCTGTTCAATTATTAAAATCAATACGCTTATGAGATGTAGTACATTACTTTTGGATTTTGTCTCATGCTGTTTGGTATTGGGAGATGCTGCTCTAATTATTCGAGGCAATAACTTGGCCCTTCAATATTTTTCTTTTCACTTTTTACACTCTGATGGTGATTTATAAATGCTCAGATACAAATACTAAAATCTTTTTTTATATATTTAAAAATAATTGAAAATAGTGAAGTGATTTCTAGAAAACTCTTTAATTTAAACATAAAAGCTTTATATTGCAATTAAAATTTCCACATCACTCGAAAGCTATAGACATATAAATTGTGGAAGAGGAAATGCAAATTTTTAACGAAGAGCAAAATACTTGGCAAAGTGGGCTATGTTATTTTAGAAGTACACGTTAAAACAGATCCAATCAAATACATGTACTAAATTTTGGCCCAGTTAAATTTTAATTAGTGATAAGATTGATTTTTATTATTACAAAGGAAATACTGCATAAAATTTATGTTCTTATAACTGCTGTGCTCAAAAACATGTAAAAGTCAAAGCCTCTTTTTATTGTTTCCCAAATAAAATCGGTATCATCTGGAGAAGGATCATGCTACTTTCACTGCTTACTATATTTTGCCACTAGATATCAGCCACCAGAATGTCTGATGCAACATTCCAGGAAGATAAATACAATGCTAAAGACAATCATTCCTAACTATGTTTAGATTATGATTTCTTTTGAGGCTCTCATGGAAAATTTGCCTCTGTTTTCAGAAGAACGAGCATACATATGTTCTACAGATCCTAAGTTAACTAGAGAAGTCACTTTTGCCCAAAGCAATCTGCCTTGTGACTTAATTGATTTAGTCAGCATCTATCTGAAGATTTCTCTCTCTCTCTGGAAACTGGGAGGAATTAGGTTTACATTCTGTGTTGGCCAGTGTGGTAGGACGGAGGGCACAGCCCTTGGCGGGAGGTACTAGTGAGGGGGGACTTATGAAGATATACAGGGGATGGGGTTGTTAAGTGGGCTAATAAAGGATGTGGAAGCACCGTTGACCAGAAGTAGCTGTATTCTGTCCCTCAGCCTGAGGTGGAGGAAAGAGCCTGGGGGATGATGTGGGACTAGATGATGGCTATTGGTTTTTCAGCGCCTTCCTCCTTTATGTGAATGCCAGGGCAGAGATCCCATCTATTAGAGGAAAACCTTCACCTTGAAAGACAGAACCCAAATAATACAACAAAAACAGAGGACATAGATGACTTAGGGAACAGGGAAACTTACATAAGGAGAGAGTCCTACAATTAGTCATGTTATCCAGGTGGTAATAGAAAATTTTGTATCCACTAAATAAGATCGGGGTGGGGGGGTATCCAAATGAATAATAAGAGTAAGAAAATGTTCTCAAAACTAAAAGTGACAGCTGACATTTAAACAAGAAAGCATGAAGAAGAAGAAGACTACCACTAAATAGGGAAGAGAGGTGGGAGAGAAAAAGAGGGAGAAGGGGAGTTGCATGGAAGATGGAAGGAGAACCTCATTATTATACAGAACACATATATGATGTTGTAATGAGAAAAAGGAAAAAAAAGTGTGTCACATTAGATTGCATAGAGAAAAAGGATGGGAGAGGAGGGGAGGAGTAAGGAGGATAGGAAGGGCAGCAGAATAGAATAGACAATATGATGGATGTATGAACATTCCATGTATGTATTATATGTCAAAATTCATTCTGCTGTCATGTATGACTAAAAAAAATAAAGAATTAAAAAAAATAAAAGCCAAAAAAAAGAAAGCATGAAGAATGCTGAGTAAATCTCTTCAAATAGAGGAAAATAAAAAAAAAGGAGAGAGAAAAAAGAAAACGTGGGAAATTTGGACACAGACACTCAGAGGAAGACCACCATATGAACTTCAAAGTAGAAATAGGAGAGAGAGATCTGTAAGCCAGGGAATGCCACAGAGTCCAGAAAAACCACCAGAGACCTAGAGGTGAAGGGTAGGGGGAGAGCATGGTAGATTGTTCCTCATAGCCTTCAAAAGCATCCAAATCTTGACCTCAGATTTCTAGCCTCCAGTATCGTGAGATGATAAATTTTTCTTGGTATTTTGTTATGGAGGCTGTGGAAAACCAATACGTGTGTATGTGTATGTGTGTGTGTGTGTGTGTGTGTGTGTGTGTGTGTGTAAAATACATATCAATACACACATAATACATATCAATTTAATTAATGAATTTATTAATCTAAAGAGTTTCCAACTACAATTCTACTATTTCTATTCTTCTTTTATATTTTCCTGAGTTTTACTTCACTTTGATTATTTTCATTTTCTTTATTTACAATGGTCCTATCCATTAAATTGTTTTATCTTGCCAATTAAACATTCATTTTAATTTTTTCAATTGTAATTTTAAATTTTCTGCTCATTATTTCTATGAAGACTGTTTCTCCTGGATGCAATATTAAATATCTATATTTTTGCCATGAAAATTTAATTCATCCAACAATTTTAACCCTATGCAGTTTTATCCATGCTGATTATATTTTATGCTTATTTCTACCAATGATATTCACTTTTTTTAATGGATAACTGTGGTTAGCTCTATTATGAGAAAATTGTAAGAAATTCTATGAAACAGAATTAGAAAGGGGGGAGGGGCACAGAGGAATGACAGAGAAAGCCAAAAGACAGTTAAGACAATCAGATGCACACAGAGAGACACATCCAAACACAGACAGTGACGGGAGCCAAGAGCTAAGTTTTCAAATGCCTGTTCAAAATGCTCTTGGGATCAATCACTTGCTTCAAAAGTTTTTACACAGAGTAAAAACTTTGGCTCTACAAAAGGTAGAGCATATATAGCAATCATATTTAATAAGACTTGTCAATCTTTATACTTTAGATCTACTAAAGAGTACACTTTATATGCTTGGAAATCATGAGATGCAGGGAGCCAGGTTTAACTTTTCCTACACACCCCATGAAAGTCCCATGGAGGACGTGGCATTGCCAAGAGAATTCTACAAATAGCAGTAGATCATGGGATTCTCAAAAAGAACAGGGATTTCCAGTGTTTGTTGTTTACAAGTGAGGAGACCAAACTCTCTGACAGGTTGAGGTGGCTTTCAGTATACATGGAGAGAGAACCATTCAGCTGGGAACAAAACCTAACAATCGGCTTTTTCTGGATTCTTGTTGGCCAGTTGTGTTTCCCTACACCTCATCCCTCCTCAGCTGTGTCCTACCCGAGACACAATTCGGGTATTGTTAATTCTAGTCTGAATCAGGAATGCTTTTACTTTCAAAATGTTAAAAATTGTTGTTACAGCTGTTTGGATCTCAGATGGATCCAGTTCGTGAAGTTCCTCTTAAACTTTAAAAGTTCTTTTTGCTAGTGTAAGCCCTTGAAGGAAAATTTATTGGTTTGCAATATTGACACATACTCACTCTGAGGGGAAAGTTTCAACCATCTCTAAATTTTGAGATCAATGATAAAATAAACAGAATATGGGATGAAATATAGATAGGATTGATCCTGGAATGCTTTATTAAATGGATATTTTTCCTACGTTTTAAATCTACAAAAGTTTACCTTTAAAGAGCAATGATTCCGAAATGACAAGAGAAAGGGCTCCCTTCCTCCTGGGTTCTAGAGTGACAGTTCATTTTGCCTCTTGAGTCTGAAATAGCCAATTTCATGCACAATTCATTCAAACTTAACTTCCACAGCAGACAGGCATTTTTATTGTTCCTCTTCTCTATATAATAAGCTAAAAGAAAAAGCAAATAGGTTAATTATCTTCAGATCTACTGCAATAGTTTTGCAATGGGATATTGAACAATTTTTCAGATCAGGATATCAGCAACTTTTCTTCTTCTCTATCATATGATTTGGATTGATAGATCCAAATTTTCACATTTGGCAGGTGCCACTTGTTTCATCCACACACACAACCTGTCCAACTCCCAAACCTGAAACATTTGTCTTCTTTTTTGGGAGGTAACTCATCTTTACCTCCTTTTTGGTGAGTCTAGAGAGATGTATCAAAAATATATTTCTGTATTTTTTGCTCTTTAAAACGAAAAGAAGAAAACCCCCAGCAGTATGAAAGTTATACAGTTTCACAGTTTCCTGCTAAAAAAATTGTTATTATTTTCGTGGGAAGTGTAATTTAGTTAAGAAACAAAATCAAACATGGGTTATAGGGAGACGGAGACGGTAAAGTGTAGTCTTTTATCTCTATCTCTGGCTTTGTGATGTAGCCTCAGGAAACATCTCCTTAGTTTCAGCTCCCTTATTCTATAAAGTGAAGGAATTGGAGATGATAATTTCTAAAGTCCAATTTAATCAACTTAATTAACTAGTACTAGTTATTCTGTTCTTTCCAGGCAAAACAGTCACGAGCTTGACAGCTATTAGCTTGGCTGATTCATATTCACTGTGTCCTCTAAGAAAGGAGGAGACAAAAAGTGAAAACTAATACAACCATTTTCTTGCAACTCTCAGTGGTACAGCCACAGCAACCGGCTGCCACTGATCTCTGCTTTTCCTCCTGGTGCAGTACTGGTGTAAATCTGTGAGTGGCGGGGATATTCCTCATGGTCTTCCCAAGACTTAGTGACGTGCAATAGTCAATTGATTCTTAGTAGAGACATTTTTATCCTTCAAGTAGATTTAACCTGGCATTTTGTCATATTGATAATAGAAAGCAAAAAGAGAGAAGAATGAAAATGTATTATCTCAGGTGTGATGTGAATTACTGACATTCTCACTGTGCTGAAAAGGGAGGCAGAAGGACACCTGGTAAGCAGCAGGGAACTTCTTCAACTATCTTGACAACTTGCTACTTTGACAGTTTCTAGGGAGTCCCAGCTGTGAGCAGGGTAAGCAGGATGGTGTCACTTTGACACGGCAGCTGCCCTTTTGGCAAGCAGAGTTCTGTGCAAGACAAAATGTGTGCCATTTCAAAGAGGGACTGCTTTACGACAATACCAGTACCTCCAGGTCTTCAGTAAGTTGATGGACAAAATGAAGTCTTAATTCACTGTTTGGGAGAACTAGAACTACCACGTGGCTATGAATTTCTTTTTGATTTGACCAGAAATCAAGGGAATCCAAAGCTGAAATAGATGTGTGGTCAGCCAGATGTTGGGCTGTTTTCTTCCTTTTTTAGATCATATATGAGTTCATAGTTTTATAAACTTATTCAAAATTAAAAGACAAAGAAGGTGATTTATCTTCACCTACAAAAGAGATTGCTAGACCAGAGTTGAGCATTGTCTTTCAGCAGCTTAGGAAAGGCATGACAATCCCAATTCTTTAAACCTATAAATATTGAGGAAGGACAGGAGGCATTTAATAGAGTAGAAGAGAGTACTACAATGAGAAATAAATGTTTAGAGCCTAGTGATTATATCAGGAATAATGACATGACATTAAAAGCTCTAAAATGGAATGTGCTCCTGAGGAAGGTTGTGCAAACCTTACTCTTGCCAAGTTTGCCATCCAATTCAGAAAATGGAACGTAATGGATCATGTAATACAAGAAAAGCAGATTTGTAGGCAATTATCATAAAGAGCAGATTATTTGACTCTCGACTTTATGACTGGCGCCTACTCCTGACAAACATCGCCTTGAGTCCTTTCATCTCTAGTTTTAATCTCTGGTTCTTGCTTGGGGCCATCACAGTAGGTGACTTGCTCTTCTCAAACTGACCTCATGATTGCTACATATCATGTCCATTTTCCCTGCAGGCTTTTGCGGCAACTTAAACTTTTATCCCATGTCTCTCTAAAATGTTACATAATAGATAGTGAAGTGGGAATGATTGATGGTGCATGATGTGTGGTTTTAATGAGGACCTCCTGCATAGCAAGCTAATGCCAGGAGCCACGATTCTCTGAGAGGAAACTGTGGATACTGCTAGGTTAGTAGTAACTAAAGCCTCCCTGGCACTCTTCAATCCAGAAGACCTGCCGTAGGTAACCAGTCCTGCACATTGTTTCCTGTAAGGACTTAATTTATTAGCTAGACTTTTCAACTCTCACCCTAGCTTATTGGATATGTTCATAAAACAAAGCTTAGTATTAAGCATGGGATTCCCCTATCGAGAGAAAGAAATACTAGGGAAAACCATATCAGTGTGGGCTAGAGATGGATACTTTATATGTTTGTGATTTTCCTGCTTGGACACATCCTTTGTTGATAGCCAATGGGGCACAAGTTCCTCGCTTTCCACTTGACTCTTCCTCTCTATTTATACTGAATTTAATATAGTTAACATGAGAAGATATTTAGTTCCAAGAGGGAAATTTGTAAGGAATATCAATATAGCAAACTCTAGCTGAAATTATGGGTTTCTATGTTGTATGGCATGGAAAATAATCATACTATCTTCCTTTAAGGTAGGGCTTTTATCATGAAGCTTATGTAAACAAATTCATCATGAACTGTATTGACAAATGGATGAATTAATGATGACTCAACAGAAAACCTCATTCTGACGTGAGGTATATAAAACTGTTCTTTCTTCACAGCTTTGCTGAGGATGGGACACTAAAAGCAACTAATATTCCCAGGGACAGACATTTCAGTGTCATTGTTCCCTCAACAGATATGGGCTTGACAATTATGTGCTCATTTTTGGTAGAGAGTAGCTTGTAGCTACAGGAAGGAAAGTGACCCTGAGGAAGCTGATAACAGGACATTCGTTGGATGTTTTCTAAGAATAAGCTGCACATTGAAGCAGTTGCTTAGTGACACTTTCTTTATGTAGTTGAAGATTTATCAAAAAAGCTATGCACAAATTGTTATAGAGCAAGTAGTAATAGAAGAGTGAATCTTATACATGTTGATTTAAAACTTAAATAAGATAATAGCAACAGTAAAGAGAGATGGAATTGTGAAAATACAGAGGTTTTAAGGTCATTGGAACTCCATACAATTTTTAGAAATCTGTAAATGTAATAGATTTTATATAAAGCCAAGGTTCAATCATTCCCAGAGATATTGACTATAAAGATTCCAGAATTCAAGTTTAACCTTCAGCATCTAGTTTTGATAGTTAAATGTTATTTACCTGAAAACTGCCAGTTTTGAAATGCTCTCCTAAGATATTATTAGGGTAGCAGAGAAGCCACTGGAATAATTGCTTCAGAATCTTTCCTGATGGAGAAGGCTTCTGCTGTGAGTTTGGATTTGGAGCTTAAAATGACCTAGGTAAGTTCCATCAAAGGGACAGAATGTGCACTTCAACCATCTTTCCAGGAGAGGAAAGGGAACACTTTCACGAGAAGAAAAAGAACATTAGATTTTTAAGTAAGGCATCTCATGACTTCCCTGTGGTTTCCAGAGGAAGCAGATTCTTCTCTCAAAGAGGAAATCCATCTCTCCCTTGAAATTGGTTGAGGAGGATTCAAAATGGGAAACTTCTTTTGTATTAATTGTTCATGTTGAAGAGCCCTAAACTTCTAGAAAGATATTTCTACTTTTCTAAAGGAGTACTTTCACTGTGCTAGTTTGCTAGGGTTGCCACAGCAAAATACCTAGGAAAGGGCAACTTGAAGCAAGTGGTTTGTTTTCTCGTGGTTATGCAGGCTGCAAGCACAAAATCAAAGTGTCGCAAGGTGGGTTCTCCCGAGGTCCCTCTCCTCAGCTGGCAGATGGCTGCCTTCTTGCGGTGTCTTCAGACAGCCTTTTCCAAGGGCACGGACCTCCCTGGGGCCTCTTTTGTGTCCCAATCCCTTATTCCTCTAGGAACAACAATCAGATGGGTTTAGGGCCCACCCCAATAAACAAGTTTTAACTTAATTACCTTATTAAAGGTCCTGTATTCAAATACACTCATATTGTGTGACACAGGGTGTTATGTTTTTGCACTATATAACTTTTGAGGTAGCATAATCCAGGCTCTACCAAGCCCTTTTTCTACTAATAAAGGGAAAAATAAAAAGTAATTTTATCCAGAGCTAATTAGAAATTAGAGCTCTTTGATATCTGCCACTTTCAGAAGTTAAGATTTTCAAACACGTATAAGGAAAAATTAGCTGCTTAGTCCCCCCCCCCCAACTTTTCTATATTCCACTAATTCTAATTCTACTAAATTCCCTTGAAAGATTTAAAACATTTCCCTTCAGGGAATATTTGAATACTAAACCCTTCCAGACCCAGAGACGCTTAGAACCTGGAAGAATTCTGATGCTCATTTTTAATGTAGCATTACAGTGAGTTTTAAAAGGAAGATGAAACAATAGTTCGTGTTTGTTTGAGAAGTAAAGACAATGTGAAGATAAGATCTAGGGAAAAAGAGTGAGGGAGGGAAATAAAATATTAGAAACTCAGGTGCTCATTCCAGGGGATTTGGGGGAGAGAGAGGCGATCCTCCTCAAGACCAGGGTAATAATAGATCTAGAAAAAAAAATCTCCTTGGGAAGCTGACAATATTTATTCTCACCAACACCTGATGATGAGCATCTTCAAAGGCAAGTTATTAGTTTAGGCCTTATGTATAGTGATAGGAAATGTCATATCCATCTATTCCTGGGTCAATATAACCACTCTCCATTAAAGACTGATTATTGAGATTTAGTACCTGGGCCTGCTCATCTCCTGATGATGCTCAGTGTCCCTGTGTGTCACCAGGGAAGTGATTCTCTCGGACAGAGTCAGAGCAATGGAGAAAAACACGTGGCCCAACTCTGAGCTGTGATGTGAGATCAAAGCAGGAGAACTCACTTCCCAGTTGTGTGGTTAGGGTGTTCCCAGGGGACTTGAGATTTCATGTGGAACTAGAAGAAACTGGAACTTGCTAGGATATTGTACTGCTTAGTACAGTGTCCTGGACAAAATCAGTATTACTGTCCGTTCTTAGAGTATTTCATGTTGGCTTTAGCTACGTGAGGAGTGAGAGGACCTAAGAGCTAATTCAGTGTGTGTAGGTGTGTGTTTGAGGCTACTTTCCATCTACTTATCCTCTCACACACTTACACGTGGAATTTAGAGTCTTAGGACTTTGAGACTCTCCAACTGCTGGCTAGTTGCCGTTAGTGGGAGTTTATCAGCTATGAAACAAATCTAGTTGCTCCTGGCATTTCATTTTGGTATCATGTAACTGGGATTAGGTTCATTATATAGAGCCAAACTGCAGTAGTGGCTAGGTGAATTCTTTTAGTAGAGTATCTGAGCAATAACAAGGCTCCTTGATGATTTATCTTTCTTGCCTACCCCAAATCAGAGACAGAAAAGCAGGTAAATTGAATGACATGAGTTCTGATGACATTTGGATAATACTAGCAAAACAGGAAGTGTGGGCTCCATTATATCTTTTGCTCTGGGAAAACGTCTCCACATGTTTGACCTTTTGAATAAATATTTCTAGTTGGGGGCAAGCTTCAGAGAGGATAAAAGGAAGTTTTAGATTGCTCAACTCCAATTTTTGCTAAGGTACTTTGAAGAGCAAGCAGCCCTAGAATTCCCCCACCCTCACTGCTCTCTAGATAGATGCTGGCTGAATGTTTTACACTGGTAGCTCGATAACCCAGAATATTCACTCAGCTTTTCCTGTCAGTGCTTCTGATAAGAAAAACTATCCTAATCTTTTCCCAAAAGGTCAGGATCTGCCAAAACTGAGAACAAAAACAGTTTCTCTGAGCACAAGTTGAGAGCTATTAACTTATAGCACAAGGTTATGAGGAGGAACAAGTAGAAGAGGATAGGGAGAGGTAGAGAAAACAGGAAGAGAGTAGTCTAGAAGAAGGTTCTGGTTTGCACAATTCCAGGGGCAGCATTAACTACCTATGTACATGTGACTCTGGTGCACAACCTCGTGAAGTAAGAAATGTGAATGGCGCCCCTAGAAGTGCCCATGAGTTTGGGCTGGGAATCTAAGGTCATGGGAGGGAAGGTTTTTTTTTCCTTTTTCTCACAATAAAATATGCACATTCCATATTAATTGGCAGTGTGGACGAATCTCAAAAATACTGAGAGAAAGAAGCTTATGTAAAAGGGTTCCTAGATCTACATGAAGATCAAGAAGGTGGCACACAGTAATCCTAGCCAAGTGGGAGGTTGAAGCGGGAGGATTGCAAGTTTAAAACCAGCCTCAGCAATTTAGCGAGGCCTTAAGCAACTTAGCCAGACCCTGTCTCAAAATAAAAAAGGGATGTGGCTTGGTGGTTAAGCACCCCTGGATTCAACCCCTGGTACCAAAAAAAAAAAAAAAAAAAAAAAAAAGAAGGGGGAAATATTAAAATAAAACACATAAGTATATCTGTTTGAAAAACAACCTCTAAGGAATTCTGTTCTTGAAACTATTAAACATTTTAGTAATAAGGAATGAACTCCAGTAGTGAAATATGGCAGGATCAAGCACCACAACAATCCTTGTGTTGTAGTCCTCTGCTTCTAAAGCCCAGATATGGGGAAATAAGGATTTATTGAAAGAGACTCATGTGTTAGAGCTTCAATCAATCAATAAACAAACATTTACTGCATACTACTTATGAAACTAAGTACAATAAATTATTTTGTGGAAAATGCTTTGGAAATAAAGAATTTTTATTTGATGAATTAAAGAGCTTAGTTAACATATAGGGCCAAGGCAACAAGGATGGGTGCAGTACTAGAGGGATGGATAGGTAGCTCTTAAATATCCCAAGTTCTTTCATAGAACTTGGTGTTGAAAACATCAACAGTATAAATTATGTTAAAGTACATGTCATGGAGTTAAAAATCTATCTGTCCTCTGTTCCAAGAGCATCAATCCATGGAGATCACTCATGAATAATCAATTGGCAGATGAGCTAGACTGGAGAACACAATATGGCTCAATTTGCACATCTGATACCTTGGTGGGAGGCTGGAAAGCAGGGCCCCAGATGAATGGTTTTCCAGAACACCTTAATCTGGTGGCATCTTTAGCACAGCAATCTCAGAGTAGTCCAACTTTTTACATGGTGGCTCAGGGCTTTCAAGGACAATGTTCCAAAACAACCATGAGGAAACTGAAAGGCTATATATATATATATATATATATATATATATATATATATATATATAAATATATATAGCTAAATATATATATTTAGCTTCAAAAAATAAGATCTGTTAATTTCCACTGCATTTTATTGGTTAAACTTGTCACTAAATCCAAATCAAAGTAAAGAAGTGGAGATTTAGAATCCACTTTTCTATGAAAGAAGTTCCTAAGTATTTAGTCTGCTACAAAATGTTATCCATAAAAAGATGTAATTCAGTAGAAGTGAGAGATTGAATGAAGCTCAAGATACCTTTAATATTACTAACCACTCTTTACCTCCTAACTTAAAAAAAATCTTATTTGCATAGCATGTAGAAGAAAGTTTTGAGCAACTTGATTATCTTACCTATGTTCCTTTTCTTGTAAATGTTTTATTAGAAAATTTGGTTCTTATTTCAGTATTTATAGGATACTTGGATTTGAGGATTGAATAAGACCTTAGAGGTGGTGCTCAATTCCTGGATTCAGTTGCCATCTCAGTTAGCACTAACTGTAGGTATCAGTCTTAAGCACAGCAAAGGAAAGCCAGCCAGCATCTGTGATGATTGCCCATTTTTTTCCTGCACTCATTAAATGGCAATATGCATGGGTAGGACTCATAAACCACCACTGCCTTTGACAGGTTTGCTTTAGGAATAGACTTATTTTGTGACTTCAGCAATAGATCTTCAAATAGCTTGGGGACAGAGGCTGTGATCTGAAGTTTAAGAAGCCTACTTCTGGAAAGCTTAGTTGTGATATATTTGAGACTCAGTGGGGGTGCTAAAGTACCCTGCAGTCACTAAAAGGATAGTCACATTTTTGGAAACAGATGGCAGAATTGATGGTAAGACTATGTAGAAACTCATCTGTGATGAATAATGAGACAAAGTTTTTAATGAAGAGAATAAAAAGAACTGGTGGTTAGATATAGAGTTATTGGTGTACTGAGATGAGGCAGGAAAAAGAAAAAGATAAAGACAGAGATGCTGTAGGGGTGGAGGCACATGGGTTCTATGGAAATATAGGTTATATAGGATAATGCATTTGCCTCAAGTTCTCTTTGGGATGAGATGAGGTATAAGGTTAATGACAACTAAAAATAAATTGTGTAACTCAGAAAGATACACTGACATGAAGAAATTTAGACAAAGGAATAGGGCTTTCCTATCAGTCATGCATATGATATAATACTTCCCCACCCCTGACATTCATTGAAGACATCCTATGAACACAGAAGGACTCATCTACTTTAGGCACTTTCAGGAATAAGGAAGGCTATTAATTAATGGATGACTGAAGGTATTATATGGAGACTAGGATGAAAGAGATTCAACAATCTGAGTAAAAATACATTAAGACACAGCTCACAGATAGACACACCTGCACAACTTTTTCTTCTTATGACATACCTACCCTGGAGTCTTTTAGGATTTTGCCACTAAAGCCATGTAAACTGTATTTCATTTTAGTATCATATGAAAACGTTGCCTTTGGGTATTTGCTTCATAAATCATATTAAACTTATCATAAGGTAGATTTTAGCTCAAGGACTGCAGACTCCTTGCTTTTGGCTTACTTTTAGTAGTAACAGAACTGCCTGTTGCTATTAGCTAACAATTACTTGAAAGGCTTAATACACCTTAAAAAATAATTGCAAGAATAGCTGTTAATGTCCTGTTTCAACAGATTATTAATGATTACATAAGCAATAAGGCATTCACATAGTATAACTCCTTACTTAATTTTTCAGGCACAGCTAATATTTTTAATGGTACAGGGTAGAAATAAATGAATCATTCAATTTAAAATAATGTTTAAACTTAATAGAAACTCCATTATTGAAAGATATATTCAGTTTTACTTTTTTATTGAAATCTAAAAATGAAATTCTGTAAACACTGAAATACTTTTTCATCAAGAATTTAGAAATTTTTACATAACTTTATTTTTGGCTATTTAAATTTTTTTCCACATTTAATTCATTATAATTGGCACATTATAATTATACACAATGGTGGGATTTGTTGTTCCTTGTGCCCATGATATAACAATATAATTTGACCAATATCATTCCCCAGTATTTCCCTTTCCCGCCTTTCCTCCCTCCCCTACGTCCCTATTCTCAACTCTGTTGATCTCCCTTTGGTTTTTACGAGAATCCCCCTCCCCCATCTTTTCCTTTTTCCTCTCTAGCTTCCACATACAAGAGAAAACATATGACCTTTGACTTTCTGAGTTTGGCTTATTTTGCTTAACATAATGTTCTTAAGTTCCATGCATTTTCCTTCAAATGACATAATTTCATTCTTTATGACTGAATAAAACTGCATTGTGTGTATATATATATATATATATATATATATATATATATATACACGAGCCACCATGTCTGCTCCAAAATCATTCTTGACTTTTGTGCAGAGTGAGAGATAAGGATCTAGTCGTATTTTTCTACATGTGGATGGCCAATTTGTCCAGCACCATTTGTTGAAAAGACTGTCTTTTCTCCAATGTATGTTCTTGACACCTTTGTCAAAGATCAGATGATTGTAACTGTATGGATTTGTCCCTGTGTCTTCTATTCTGTACTATATGTCTGTTTTTATGCCAGTGCCATGCAGTTTTTGTTACTATAGCTCTGTAGTATAAGTTATAATTAGGTATTGTGATGCCTCCAGCATTGCTTCCATGGCTTACAATTTGCTTCGGCCATTCTGGGCCTTTTGTTCTTCCAAATGAATGTTAGGACTGTTTTTTTCTAGTTCTGTGAGGAATGTCATTAGTATTTTGATGGTGACTGCATTACAATATTAATTGTCTATCCATGAACATGGGAGGTTTTTCCATCTTCTTGTGTCTTCTTAAATTTTTTTCTTTGGTGTTCTATGGTTTTCATTGTATAAATTTTTCACCTCATTGGTTAGATTTATTCCTAGGTATTTTATTTTTTGAGCCTATTGTAAATGGGATCTTTTTCCTGATTTTCTGAGCAGATTCATTATTGGTGTATAGAAAAGCTATTGATTTTTGTATGTTAATTTTGTACCCTACTATATCGCTGAATTTGTTTACTAGCTCTAGCCATCCTTTGGTGGAGTTTTTTGAATCTGCTAAGTATGGGGTCATTTCATCTACAAACATTGATAATTTGACTTTTTATTTTTCAATTTTTATCCTTTTTATTCTCTTCTCTTGTCTAATTGCTCTGGGTAGAATTTCTAGTACTATATTGAATAGGAGCAGTGAGAATGTTATCCTTGTCTTTTTCCAGATTTTAAAAGAAAATGACTTTAGTTTTTCCCTGTTCCTTTTAATGTTGGCTTAAGGTTTCTCATAATGCCCTTTGTGATGTTGAGGTAAGTCCCTTTTATCCCTAGTTTCTTCAGTGTTCTTATGAAAAGTTGCTGAATTTTGCTGAAAGCTTTCTCTGCATCTATTGAGATAATGATGTGGGGTTTTTTGGTCCTTAATTCTATTCATATGATGAATTACACTTATTGATTTGCATATGTTAAACCATCCTTACAATCATGGAATAAAACTGAACTTGGTCATGATGTACAATCTTCTTAATATGTTGTTGAATATGATTTGCTAATATTTTAAGAATTTTTACATCTAAGTTCATCAAGAATACTGATCTGTAGTTTTCTTTCCTCGATGTGTCCTTGCCTGATGTTGGTATAAACGTGCTACTGGATGATCATTGCCTATGCCTACCTATCCTTCTTTTTGTTTATTCTTAGACTGTGTGCCTGTCAGAGAGATCAAAGACTAGGGACTGTTAACTCTCTTTCTCTCATTGCTCACCAAACTACCAATTGGGGTGATGTACAATGGAAGCTGATTGAAATAGTTTTCAGCCTCCCTTCTCACCATTGTAAGGTAGGACAGGATAGAAAGTGCTGTGGATTGGAGTTTTGTTCATATATACCAGATTGATGCTCTCCCAGGGTGAGACTGCTGCCAAATTCTCAGTGGGGAGTTCTGGTGGCTGGGGCTTTGCTCTAACCAGGCCTTTGAGACTTCACTGAGTGGTTATCTGCTCTGGAGAGATTAGATCCACACACCCTTAGGACTGTGCAGATGCTGATTTCTGCTTGGAGTCTGAATCTCAGAAACCTTAGGAGATTGCTACCCACAGGGCAGGAGAACCAGCCCTCTGTAGGCTTCTCACACTCCACTGCCCATGAAGTCAGCCTTCCCAGGCTCAGTCCCCAAGTGTAATCACACATCCCTGTTACAGTCTTCCAACATTTTGCAGCTGGTCTTGTGGCACCAGACTCAAAGGGAAAGCAATCGCACTCCCTGCTGTACTCTAACTTGAATCCGCTGGGTACGATCTTCTCTGTGTCTCTTTCACATTCTCTTAAGTACATAATAAGCCACACGCTTTCTGTGGTGGTATGGTAATATTTGCTAGGATCTCCTGGGCTTCCACAGCAGCAAACTGCCCGCCTGATCTCCTCAGGGTAGCTTCCTGCCTCAGGACTCATCTCCACTTGATGATTGAGACACACAGACCACTGTTTGAAAAAGTGGTGCAGCTGCTGGATCAGCTAGGTTCAGGCTGCTTTTCTGCTCTCCAGGCTTTTCCATGCCAAATGTGTTCATTGTGTTTCTTTCTGTTTGTGTTTCCCCTCCCCTCTGTGGTAAACCAGTGCCATTTTTGCTGCTGCAGCAACCAGCATGGCTCCAATCTATTCCTTCTTGTGCTTTGTTTAGTGCACCTGCATTTCCAAGTCTCTATGAGTTTCTGATAATGAATTTCAATTTCACTTTCACTCACTTCTCTGAGAAGTAGTGCTTCTGCTGCTTGAATCCTGATCCACAGAGCAACTGGAAATGCCCCCTTCCTCAGATCTACCATCTTGAATCTTGTCTCTTTAACATTACAAAACAAAACAAAACAACCCCACTGCTAATCTGCTAATACACATCTTGGTCCACTTGTTCATGATGATCATATATGAGAACTGATTTAGCTCTAGGATGTAGGTTGTGTACTAGTGCAGAAAGTATATGATTATAAATTGAGAAAAAATTACAGATAGAACAAATTATATATCCTTGTAGAGGAGGCAAACCTCTTTTATTGCTTTTGAAACAGAAAAAATAAAATTTCCCTACTTAGAATTCTGAGATCAAACACAAAAAAGCATGCGTATTAAAGATAAATGACAAAATGTCAAATGAGGTCAATTCACACTTTGTCAAAGTATCACCTATTATTGAAGCAGTTTTTAAAGCTCTATTTTCTCAACTTGATACTAAATGACACATTGTCAAATCATAACAGGAAATGTCAGGTGGTAATAAGATACAAATTGTCCTGTTATTGGACACTTAACTAAATTATAAAGGACTGCCAAAGACCTAATATTTATGGTTTATTATGAGCTAAAGTTGAGAGATGAAGTGCCAAGTTACTCAAGGTAAGCAGCCTCCAAGATGACCCCAGGAGATTTTTGATTTTTGATATTCGTGTACTTGTGTATTTCCCTCCTACAGAGAGGGAAAGTAAGTAATAAGATATTGCAAATAAGGAGGAGCGTGGCTTCCAAAGCTATTTTATAAAACAGATTGAACCTCTGATTTGGTTCTCTTGGACCATGAGCTCTGTGGACTGAGCAAGATGCCAAGTCATAAGAACATTTAAACAGTCCTCAAAAGGTATTCTCATTGGAAGGAACCGAGTCTTTCTGAGAGTAGCTTTGCCATAATCCATTTTGGAAGTAGATCCTCCAGCCTCAGTCAAGCCTTCAGAAGATTGCAACCTGATCCACATCTTATTGCAATCTAAGAATCTGTAGAGAAACAGAAATTACTAGCTATGGTAACTCTTGAATTCATGACTCAAAGAAACTGTGTGAGATTATAAGTGTGTGTGTGTGTGTGTGGGTGTGTGTGTGTGTTTTAGTGCCAAATTTTGGAAGATTTTTTATACTTCATTTGCTAATTACACTTTGATGTTATAGTGTAAACTATAAAATAAAAGTACACATTGATGTTATAGGACTAAATCTAACACTTATTGGTGAGACATCATTGAGATTAATATTTGATTGGGTCTGAAAAAGTTATATACATATGCATTCATTTTAATAAATTAGAAATTATAATTAGGTAACCTCTAGAATCTTTTTTTTAGATACAATTGCTACGAATCTTTCTGAATCTATGAGACTGTGAATATTGGGTTAATCAGGTTCAATTATCTGACATGACTATTGAAGAAAGACTAGCTGTTTATTCATAGTAACTTATTCTTATTTTATACTTAGGATTGCTCAAAAGATAATAGACTTTTAAAGAGTAGAATTAGCAAGAAAACTCGTGCTGGAATCATTTTATAATTCACACATCTACTGTGGAAAATAAAATATAATAATTATAATATATACGACCTATTGATTAGAGATAATGGAAAATGACTTAACATAAGAAACGATTCTTAATTCTGGAGGCATCTTTGAACCATGTGGAAAACTGGTTGAAAATACTAATGCTGGAACTTCACCTAAGACCAATCAAATCAGAATTTATTGTAAGAGAATGAAGTAATAATACTTCATAGATAATTCCCATTTACAGCCGACAGACATTGAGAACAGATGAAGCACTTCTGGGGAGTTGGAGAGATCCTGGAGATAGATACATTGAAGAGTCCGTCCACTGTGGATAGAAAGTAAGGGCACTCAAAAACTCTGCAGGGGACCTTCCCATGAGAGGAGAGACCATTGGTCCTGGCCATTCAGTTCATCAGCCTCAGGTATCCAGCTGCCTTTTAAAGTCAAATAGCTAATTAAGTTCTCAGCCAGAGTAGGGAGGAAGCCGGAGGGAGTAGTTCTCACCTGGCCTACTATTTTTAAGTTAAATGTTATAAATTAAACTGAGAAAGTGCCAGAAGTTGAATGTACAGAAGAACATAGAGTGATGTGGGTAGGTGATAGTGTACTGCCAGAGTATTGAGAAATTTATTCACATGAAATTAAAAAAAAAATGATTAGCTCTTATGGAATAATTTGGGAAACACTTTTAGGAATTTATTTTTTAATCACAACATAAAAACATAAAAAGTACATATGTCAGCCTTAACACTTAGTATGCAGGTGTAAAAGCCTAGTAACTTTGCAAATACCCTAAGAGGTAAGCCCTTCACATACCAAAAATAAAGCACAATGCCATTCAAAAATCAAGAAATAACTTACAAAAAATTTTCAACATAAAACATAAATAACTCATACATCATAAGAAGAATAGATTGTGTCCATAAAGTATGGGCAAAAGACACAAGTTGGCAATTTAGAAAAAAAATACAAATGACTAATAAATAAATGAGAAGGTATTTATTCTCATAAATAAATTTAAAAATCTCATCTGTAGGATTAATGAATTTTAAAATGACTGTTAATAATATATGTTCCTTCCATTAACTTATAAGGAGTTAAGTCTTTCGACTGAAGAAAATTTTACCAATCTGTATCACATTTCAATATGTGCAAACATACTTAAATGTAAAATTCTACTCATTTAAAAAATATAAGTGGATAAGCTATCTCCAAGGAAGTTCATTCCATCATTGCTAAAATGCAATTTAAAATGTTCCAAATGATATTAAAAGGGGCCTTCATACTACGTAATAAGACATCTATGAGATAGGCATGAGAGCAAAGCAGATTTATAGAATGAAATAACTTGGGGCATTCATAATATTGTTATAGTTAATATTAGTTGGACCTACTAACAAAGGGAAGAAGATCCAAACAATATCTAAATCATGGGTAGTGGGTATACTAATGGACAATGGCCAGGCTACTATATGTAGACTTCTCATTACAACCTATAAGCAAATGGTCTGAGAAGACACCCCACATCCTCTTCAGGTCTACACTATAGTTAGAGACAGTGAAATACATTTTGCTAACCAGTAGCATTATGTCCCTGCATTTAGTCAGATCTCCTCCAATTTCTCTAGGCCCACAGCCTCCAATCAGAGCATACCTAAAACTTTTTTTCATTTCTACTACAAAGCTTTTTCACTCCTCTGCATGCCTTTGAGTTTTCGCCAAAAGCAAGTAATAGTGTCTGAATCACTTGCTATAATAAATTCTAAATAAATAGCCCTTGTTTGTTCTCACTTGGGCAGTCTTTCATTATTTCCATATTATCAATAATAGAATATAAATTTTGTGAGTCTTTGTGTGAGAAAGATCTCTTTCTGAGTATATGCCTGGGGATGTATATGATGGTAGACACTTGCTAAGCTTGGTTATCTCTGGGAGATGAGCTGTAGGGCTATTTTTATTTTATAGTAATTTTTATTTGATTTTTTTTCTATGAGCACATAACATTTAGGTAAATAGAAATAAATCCATTTTAAGTTTACAAATGGGTTTTTATGGTCAGTCAGTTTTCTGTTCATGTGGCAAAATAACTGAGATAAACAACTTATAAGGAAGAAAGGTTTATTTTGGTTCCCAGTGGCAGAGGCTCGAATCCATGGTTGCTGGGTCCTGTTATTTTGGGCCTGTGGCAGCACAGTGTATCATGGTAGAACATACAGTGAAGGAGGCACATTGAGCTTACAGTGGCTATAAATTAAAGAGAGTGACCAGAAGGGGCAGGGTCCCAGGATCTCCTCTAACGGCATGCCCCTGATGACCTAACTTCCATGTACTAGGCTCCACCTCTTAATGTTCCACCACTACCCGAAAGTGCAGAGACTGGGGACAAGCCTTTAACACATGAGCCTTTGGGGGACATTCAGATCCAAACCATAGCGATCATTATGTTTAATATGAAAGAAAAGCATGCATATTTCTATTCTTATATGATGTATGTGATGATGTTTGGTTGATTGGACTTTCCCTTTTCTCAATCCTTCTCTGAAAATGACTTTCAAATACTGCATACAAGAAAAGTTTTATTCTGATAGATATTCTTTAAATATGAAAGATAGGCTGAGTTGAGAAATATATTTTTAATTATAAAAATGATTAATGAGTATTAACCATAAGGGGACTCCCTGAATTCAATAGTCTCCATTATTCAGCCATAACTCAAATAACTATTATCATTCCAGAGCTAGGGGGAAAAAAATCCTCTTCAATTAATAAATATAAATCTTTGTGGTCATCAATTTCCCCCAATGTTTCCTTAACAAAGCCCAGAAAGATTAGATTTTTGAAGGGAGCATTGTTCATTTCTGTCAACATCCGATTATTTATCCTTCTCAGTTAAACAAAACCCTAGACATGACAAAGACCGAACTTTGAATAAACCTGTAATCTTAAATTACACTGCTGAGTGAGAAAAGGAAGTGTGAATTTGGGGCCAACGGCTCTCAGCAGAGCACAGTGCTGTCTTCCTCACTGAAGATGATGGCTTGGCGCTGTCACGGGAGGGTGTGAATCACTGAATTCTAAGGCAACCCGTTTCTGGGCAGGTGTCCCTCCTCCTTTGAATCCCAGGTTTTCCTTTTGACTTTTTTTCATCCAATAATCAGGGGCAGTGTCAGTCACCTGGGAAAGATAAGTAGTCATCACTTTCTCTTCTGTTCTCTATTTCTAGTACTGTTGTGAGGATGAAGGAAACACACATGTGCACACACACAGTTAGAAGGCAGACGCTTGTAGTCAACATCATATATGTGATCATTTCTATCCTTATTTCATGTTCCAATTTGTTTGTGGTCAATTCTGATACACGTTAAAACATCACCAGAAGGTTCCCTTCGCCCAGCTCGAAGTACAGAACACCTTCTTATTTCCTTTATTATTAACATTATAATGCATTTTTCAATTACCATGAGCTTTTAATACTAGAAGTCTTCCTACTCCAAATTTCCAAGATCTCAGCAAGTTTGCTTACTCTGGTGCAAGAACTGGTCTTCCTTGGGGCTTTATTTTTTTGTGGAAGCAGGACTCAGTTGTTCTAGCAAAACTGTTGCCTATAAAAGCTGAGTCCAGGATTGCCCTGGGTGCTGGGCCTGGTTCCTCATGTTAGGGATGAACTGGTCTCACAGCCATATCCAGGTAAGGGGGTCAGGTAAGTGCAAGACTCTGCAAACTCCCAAATCTTCCAGGGAGCTAAGTTGATCATGTTGGCAATATTTCCTATGCATACTCTTAAGGGCTTACTAAAGAACAGAGCTTTGCTTTTTTGTCCCCAGAGATTCTAGGGACTTTTCTATAATAAAAGAATTCTGTCTCTAGAGTAAAATGAAAGGGCTGAAAGCAGGAAATAAATCGGAGGTTTTAAAGATTAAAATGTATAGAAAAAGAAATAAGCAAAAAAAAAAAGTATAATCTGGGTCTCAAATTCCGACTGGAAAATTAGTTACATATCTTTGTTGACAATAAAAATGTTAAATAAGGCTCATTATCTTCCAAGATTCTCTTTCATAAAATATACTATAGATGTCCATAATTCTATTGAGAAACTTTATATAATGTTATGCTTTTTGGCAGGAAATGATACTTTCACATTGAATCCTTCCTGAAAATTTCCCCCACACGCATGACTCTCTTGTTGTTTCCTATATTATTCCTTTTTCAGATATAACAATTGCCTTGAATATCCTCATTCTACCTCCTCAGTAGCATTGTAAAACTATATTCAATTTGCCCATTTTGGAATTCCCTGTTCATTTCCTCAAGAATTCCCATCTTCTGGAAGTAGTCATATTTCTTTGTGTCCTTCTCAGTTCCTTGAATGACAATTGCCATGTAATGAGGTAAATTAATTTAAATTGCTTAATTTCTGATTTCATTGTGTATCTCCAAGTCACCATTTTGCAGCTACAAAGCATGCTTAATAATTATTTCCACTGGCAAATGATACCACAATATGTACTGGAGATATAGATTCCATTTCAAGTTTATATGTGCATCAAGAAAATCTCAGCAAGTTCATTCAATGTGAGCAATTTGATGTTTCTGAACTTCACTTTACTAATTTGATCTGGTGCTACTAGTGCACTTTCAGAATGAGAGCTCAGTGCCTGAACAAACATCCCAAGACCTGAACTCAGTGGTCGGGTTGGAGATGCTCTTGTCCTGTAGCCCCCTCCTGCAGGGATCCTGTCATCTTCAACATGGTGCGTTCCTTCTCAATGTGCGGTCAGTTCTAAGTGCCAGGAAACAAACAACTAGACAGAGTTATGCCCTGTGGCTTCTTGTACACTTTCAAAGCCTCCTCTGCATGATGTTGAAGACGGGAGGGCACTTCCAGTCCATGCTAGCCTCCCAGGCTTGTTTGGAGTGATGGAGGACATATTATGGGAAGGAGACTTGAATATGGTCATGAGACTTTCTAAATGTTGTGTTAAACCAATTCTTTTTTCCTTTTATGAAATGGCTCAAGAAGGTCTTTGGAGGAATAGATCGGAAGGTTGTAGTCTTTCTGAAAAGGCAGACCCATTTTTGTGCTGGTCTCTGAGAATGTCAGCTACCTAATGAATGAGTTTACAATTAAAGCTTACCTTTCTTCACTTTATTATCTATTCTGTAGATGAAGGTAATTCTTGACTAGTAATTTGAATGAGTGTTTAATAGCAGTGATTTTTTTTAAGGCTTTTGCTGAACATTCGTTCAGCTAAAATAGTCGCCATTAAAGAGCTCAGCAAAGCACCATAGAGACCTGACCTTTGGCAATTTCTTGGTTTCAATTAACAATGATAGGAAAAACAAACAAACAAATGAAAAACCCAGAATAATCATATGGGTGTATTGCCAATGGGAGGAAAAGTTAAGGACACTCCAGACATGATTAGAGTGCAAATACCACTACTGAAGTGGTGTCTTCATTAATGCACATTTTCCAGCAACCTACAGGAGGGTGATATTTGTGACTGGGTGATTTTGTCATCACTGTTACTTTGAGCATGAAGAAAAGACAGTTTGCATTGTTGAGAGTAAAGTGTCTACGAATCACATTCCAGCTGCAGATCTGACCATCCAGGCCACTCTGCGTGGGGGACTCCTGATGGGAACTCTTTAGACCTTCAAAGGTGGGATGCAACAGGGATTTGCTGGTGTCTGCGGCAGAGTGAATGATGAAGTTCCTATACTCTAGACGTCAAGGAAATTGTACACAAATGAGGCCAGAGTAGCTTTCTGAAAACCCCAAACAAAACAACCAGGAAAACTTCAAAGAAATCCAGAATCTTCTGTTCTGCCTTTTGGATGATCAGGCACTTATTTCGCATGAAGGTCAAAAGTAAAGTAATATTTTTACAGATATGGATAGAGGTGAATGTTTTGGTTTATTTTTTAGCTGAGGTCATTCTCTTTTTTATGTTCTAATTTTTATTGCACTTTTTTCCACAATGTTTTATTGGCACGTTATAGTTGTACATATTGGTGGGATTTGTTGTTACATATTCTTACATGCCCACGCTATAGCAATATAATTTGGTGAGCAATTCTCCCTTTCCACCCTACCTCCCAATCCTTGGTCCTTTTCCTTTGATGATCTCTCTTTGATTTTCATGAGATCTACCCCAACCTTTGTTTTCCATTTTTCTTTAGCTTCTGCATACGAGAAAACACATATGAGTTCATTCTCATTTTATAAATTGGGGAATACACTTTAAAGACTTCGGGCTATCAGAATGGATGGATATAAATTATAAAGCATATGAAAATGGTTTAAACATTGTTATGGTTTGCATGTGAGGTGTCTCCCCAAAGCTCTTGGGTGAGACAATGCAAGAAGGTTTAGAGGGGAAATGATTACGTTGTGAGAGCCTTAAACTAATCAGTGAATCAATCCCTGATGGGATTAATTGAGAGCTGGAGGCAGGTGGGGTGTGGCTGAAGGAGGTGGGACACTGGGGTCATGGCTATGGGATATATGTATCTGGCCAGTGGAGTCCTTCTCCCCCTCCTCCTCTCCCCCTCTCCCGCCTCCTCACCTCCCCACCTCCCTCTCTGCTTTCTGATTATCATGTGAACTGCTTTCCTTCGCCACACTCTTCCGCCATGATGTCCTGCCTCATCTTGAGCCCTGAGGAATGGAGCCTTCTGTCCATGGACTGAGACCTCTAAAACCGTGAGCCCCAAATAAACTTTTCCTCCTCTACAGTTGTGCTGGTTGGGTCTTTTAGTTGCAGTGGCAAAAAAGCTGACTAAAACAAACATTTTATGATTATTCAATGGTGATATGATATCTTCATTGAGAAACCACATGATGTGATGATGGTATGATATCATGTTATTTTTCTCAGGAGATAAAAAAGAAAAATGCCCCAACTTTTCTCTAGTAAACTATTTCAAAAGGATCCTATCCAATATTTCTGAAATGTTAAGATCTATGATATTATCCTGGCAGAGAAATCTCTGAGACCCTTTTCAAACACTCTTAGTTCAGTTTGTTACTGTCAGAAGCGCTCTGGTATTGCTATTGACCTGTTTCTGTAGAAAACTCACTGCTGAAACATTTCACAGGCCCAATCTATTCATTCAGTTTACGGCCAGATAGATGCAGTCAACAGGTGTAGTCTATCAACATGACAGTCTCTCCTGGGGGCTGTCCTTGCTGGTATAGACATTTTTTCCATTTTAGAAGCTAATATAAGCTCTTCTCTGATAAGTACAAGACCTACATATATTTAAAATACATTTGACTAAAAATATGAATTGTCAGTGAAAGGATATTTTAAAATCAATCTTAAAAATCACCTAAGTTGTGTGAAAAATTAGAGAAAACCCCAGTAACAAATTGAACTAAATAATGGAAAGAGAATTATTTTTTAAAAATCATACTATTTAAAAATAAAGCAGAGAAGGGGAATTACAAGCTGTTATCAGTTATTTATTCTCACATGGGTCTAGAGGGATTGGGGTAAGATAAAGTAACTTCAAAATGAGAATTTTCACAGCAAAGTAATGATCTATTCCTCATAACTAGTTTCTCTCTCTAAATAAAAAAGAAGACCTTCCCTGATAATGGTAGATTCTAAAGGTACACATGTTCAGATGAAAATAGACAAGTGGTCTACATCACAATAAAGAACTTTCTGCACCAAAAACAAACAATGGAGTGGAAAAAAGCAATCTAAAAAGTGGGAGAAATATTTGCAAACCACATATTTGAAAGGGGATTGATTTCCAAGACACAGAAGGAGCTTCAACAGAAAAAACACTTAATAACCCAATTAAAAGACAGATTAACGACTTGAATTTAGTCAACAGGTGTAGTCTATCAGCATGACGATGTCTCTTGGGGGCATTTCTGCAAAGATAGACTGTGGCCAACAGGTATAGGAAGAGGAGTTCTATGCCACTCATCATCAGAGAGGTGCAATGAGACATCATCTCACACCCTTCAAGATGACTATTATCCCCAAACCAAGAGACAGCAAGCGTTGGTGAGGATGTGGAGAGAAGAGACCCTTGTGCACTGTTGGTGGGAATTCAACATGGTGCAGCCACTGTGGAAAACAAAAGAAAAGCTGTAAAACTCTTATCCAGCAATCACAGGTGTTGGATTTTACCCCAAAGAATTGAAATCAGAATCTGAAAGTGATGTGGCCACTTCTGTGTTTATTGCAGCATATTTTCATAATGGCCAAGGTGTGGATCCAACCTAAAGGTCTATTGACAGAAGAATAGATCAAGAAAGTAGTCTGGTATGTAAACACCAAGGCATGCTATTCAGCCTTAAAAAAGAAGAAAATTCTGCAGTATGAGACCACATGGATGAATTTTAAGAACACAATGTAGGTGGAATAATCACAGAAGGACAAAGGCTGCATTACGCCACTTCTATGAGGTATTCAGGATAGTTGAAATCCTAGAATCAAAGCGGGGATGGTGGTTGCCAAGGACTGGGGAGGGACATAAACTGTCACCACTCAGGAGGACTGAAGATTTTGTTAAGCAGAATGAATAAATTCTAGAGACGTGCCTTCAGCATCGTGCCCATAGGCAAGGACACTCTATTGTATACTTAAAAGTTTAAGAGGATAGATCTTGTGTTAAGTGGTCTTAGGACAATGACTTTTTTTTTTAAAAAAAAAAAGCAAAAAGGTGTATTGCACTTACTCTGACATGCATTTAAACACAATTTTTGATTCAAGTATTAGAAGCCCACACATCGGTTTTGCATTGTACATTTCCTTTCATGAGAAATGACATTTAAAGTCAGGTTTGGAAAACAATGCTGCTGATGAGTCTGGCAAATCGATGCTCTAAAGAAGAGCAAAAATTACAAGCACTTGACTGTTCTGCCCTGGATTCAGACATCTCAGCATAAAAGCACATTTCCCCTGTGACCTCTCTTCTTTACCCCTGCAGCTGATAGGATTTCAGCAGATACACTTAGATGAACAAAAATGATTTCTTTTTGCGTACAACAACTTAATTTCCAATTAGCACTTTCATTTCTCCAGGAGTAACAGATTCTTATTATCAATTCATCTAGTTCCCTAACATGTATATGCACTTTACCTCCTCAATTGTGTCTGATCTCTGGAGGTTTATGTGTTCTCCAAAGAAGCAGAAGCAATAAGATAAATAAGATGTTTATATATATAATGTACAGACACACTTAAATGGTGGGGGGGATGATTTTTAGCAACTTGCTCATAAAATCATGAGGACTGATGAATACACAATCTGTAGAGAAAACTGACAGGTTGTCAACATAGGGAAATGTTGTTGGTTGAGTACAAAGTTAATCTGTTGGTAGAATTTCCTGTCTTCGGGGGATCTCAGTAAGGCCTTCAACTGACTACATATGGCTCACCAACATGATGGTTTAGAATTTGTTTTATTCAAAGTCCAGGGATTAAATTTTAATCTCATCTAAAATATACCATGATGGAAACATCAAAAATAATGTTTGACCAAATATCTGGGTAGTTTGGACTAGCCAAGTTGAGACATAAAATTAACCATCATAGTTTTTGTTGTACTACGGTGGTGGGGAGGTGGGAAGCTGGGCTCTCTGGTTTTGTATCACACTATGTTGACATTGAAAGAAAAGTGACCACAACACTCGGAGTGACCAAGAGATCTTTACTGCAGCAGTGCAACAGAGGAGAAAAGAAAGAAAGAGAAAGAGAGAGAGAGCGAGAGAGAGCAAGAGAGAGCAAGAGAGCAAGAAGGAGAGCAAGAGAGAGAGCAAGAGAGAGAGGGGCCCAGCAGGAGGGAGTTTTTATAGCCCAAATCTAATGAGGTCTCTGGGTCTGCAAGCTGCCTTGTTGGCACAAGGGGGGTTAAGTGTTCGGCCTTGAGCGGCGGGCTTGGGCGTTTGGGCTTGAAGCAAATAGTTGATAAAGAAGCAGAGGGTTTGGGTGGCCAGGTCATCCTGCAGCTAACTTTGTTTGGCATGCCCTGCAAACAACTCCTGTCCTGCACCTAACAGACATCCACTGAGATAGGTAAGGTCATTGTCTTCTCTGTACAGCTTCCCTGACCTTTGCAGATATCTGGGCTCATGAACTCCTATGAATGCAGCTATAGTCTGCTCAAGCCTTAACTGCTATCATTAAAGAATCCCTGAAAAGCTTTGTGACTTCATGAAAGATGCTTATGTGTGATTGAACTTAGAATCTGACTGTGGTGGAAGATGCAGAAAATTTACAGGTGTTAAAGCTGTATAAAACTAACACACACACACGCACACACACACACACACACACACGAGTATAACTAAAATTTAGATATCTGAATAAGATGGATGGGTTTTATCAACATCAATATTCTGATTATACCATCATTCTGTCATGAATTTCTCTGACCATGGAGAAAATATTTCTTATGACTACTTATTAACCTACAATTATCTCAATACAATTTTAATGACAAATACTAGATTTCATCTGCTCATCCCTGAAAATAGCCACTCGCTGAGGTGCCTCTGGAAGGTGCAATTGTGTGGAGCGCCTCCTTCTGGGGACCTGATGAACTTGGCTCCACCTTCCTTCGAAGTTCCCAAGAACTTTCCTGCCTGGAAACTTCCTTTCCTCTTTAATTCAGATCACTTTTTCACATTTTTGTCTATCTTTCTTTTTATCACAATATTTAGATGGTTTGAACCTGAAAATTAGATATAGACGAAAGGAAAAGGAAGTACATGTTTTCATTTATTCCATAAATTAAACATTCTTTCTTAGAAATTAATGAGCAATCAAGGAAATGACATTTATGGATAAAATAGATTATTATTAAATAGTCTATGAAAAAATGATTTCCCTTGGTAGTTTCTAGCCGTTTTAGTAGCTTTTGAAAAGCCATATGCTGTGTAACAAGCCTGCCAGCTATTCTGGAGGCTGAGCCAGAGGATTCCAAGTTCAAGGCCAACCTGGGCAATTTAGCCAGAGCCGGTCTCAAAATAAAAAGTGCTGGGGTTATGTCTCGGTGGTACAGTGCCCCGGGGTTCAATCCTATTGACAACATATAGATTAATAACAGTTCTCTCTGCCTTTACAGACACTTCTTGGATTGCTTCTCCTGCCAGTGCTGGAAGTGAACCCAGGTTCTGGTGTTGCCAGGGGAGCACTTTACCACTGAGCTATACCTCCAGCCCTGAGCCTTCTTTGATACCCTCATCTGTTTTCCTGCTATCCCACTTCACGCTAAGGACCAAATCTCTCTAGTTTACCCCACATTCCCTCCATGATGCTTCTGGAAACTTCCCATTTTTAGTCCCCGAACTTTGAATTCCAAGCAAACGCAGAAATTATTTAAGTGTCCAGCAGATGTCACTGTTGACCAGAGAAACGTGATTCCGCGGCTTGAGCTCTGAAACAGGTGTTACTAGTGACTTGATTCCTAAAATAGAAAGGGAAAAAAGCCAGAGAGAACAGGTAGATCAACAACACAACCTGTTCTTGGGCAGAGAGTAAGGACTGTCTCCATCCAGTGCTTTAGGTGCTTTTGCACTTCATCCCAGAGCCCTGCTAGGTAACAGGGCCGGTCCTTCTTCTTGTCCCTTCAGTGGCTGGAAGCTTCCACCTCAGGCCTCCAGTCAGAATGCAAATGCCATGGGCCAACTTCTTTAACCAGTCAGTCTTGAATTTTCTTACTTATACCTCAAGAATTTGAGTTTGGTAATTTACCCTCTCAATTTGAAAATACTATCATCCTGCTTCAAAAGTTTCCTAGATGTGCTTCTTTGGTCACACTCCTAATTTCAGAGTCTGTTTTAGTAACTCAGGTGTTTTTCCCCTGCTTAATGCAGGCTGGCTGAGTCCACCAGCACACCAAGCCTTTTCTGAACAGCTTCCTCTGCATAAATCAGCAAGAGACTCAATCCGGTAAATTACCTTCAGCTGCCATTTTCCTTTCTCTATGCTGAGCAATATTTACAATTCAAAAAAAAAAAAAAGGAACCATGCAGGATTTATTAAGATGATGTTCTTTTTTTTTGCTTTCAGATTTCATTATGTTTGGGAAAACTGTCTTGGCTTACTTTTAAATGAGTGTTTAATGAACGAAACTATACCAGATGCTGCATACATCCATGCATAAATGTTTATACATATATGAATAAAAAAATAAAAAGAACTTGTGTATCTACCACTCAACTTTACAAAACAGAACAGCTTTCCTACATTACTACACAAGGAAATTTAGGCCTTTAGTTCATCACACCAAACTTTCAATGTACTGCCCACATATGAAGATTTTCTTACTAACAAAAGTTATTTATTCCCAGATTTTAGTTACTGATAGCTTCATCCTCTCAGCTTGCCCACAAGTTTCATAATGCAGAAGTAGAAGTGTGTTCCTTTAGGGTTCCCATCCCATCATTACTCTTCCTTGGAGGGAAAATTCAAGTTAATACTTAAACTGATTATTTTTACTACCTGTAGGCTTTATTTATTTTAAATTATAGTGGATTTTAATTCCCATTAATGTTAAAATATGAATTATTTGTTTCATTTCTCAGGTAGCCTTGAGAAAGAAAGTAGAACGAAAAGAAAAAGGTTTCATTGTGGGTTAGAGAGGAGAAATAACTAATGAGAATTTTCTAAGGATGTAGATATTTTCAGGGAACTTTCTGAACTTAGAATGGAAACATTTAACATTTGAATTTATCTGCCATTATATTAGTCAGCTTTCTGTTACTGTGACAATATACCTTAGAAAATTAACTTGTATAGAGGAAAGGTTTATTTTAGCTTATGGTTTCTGAGTTGTTTGGCTTGGTTACTTTGGACCTGTGTTAGCAAAGTATATCATGCCAGGATTGTGAGGGAGAGGAGGCTGCTCACCTCATGATGGATGGAAATTGGAAAAGAATGACAGGGGAAAGAACTGTATTTCCAATATCCTGTTTAAGGGCATGTTTCCAATGACCTAACTTCCTCCCATTAGGCTCCACCTCCTAAAGGTTCCACCACCTCCCAATAGCACTGTGAACTGGAGACCAATCCTTTAGCATATGAATTTTTGGAGGGCAACTTGGATCCAAACTAAAGCAGCCAAGCAGTAGATAAATTTCATTATCTATTGCACATGAACTTCCCCTTGAGGCTCACAGGGTATGATGTGAAAAGACCAAAAGACTATTGGAGCAAGACAAACAGCAGATTATTCAGACAAATAAGGGAATTTGAGTAAGGAAGGATGGGAATAAATAATGTCAGCTCCCCATTGCTCAGTCTGTTTAGGGTGATTATGAGTCATTTGAATTTCAAAATTAGTAAAAAAGTTTTTATCATTATATTGAAAGATTTGAGACATCCAAAGAGCTGGTAGACAAGTTACATATATACAGAAAAATGACATGCATTAATTGAACATTTCAGAGTATTTTCAAGTTGACACACATGAACAATGAGGTTCCCTAATGAAAGCTTTGACTCTATTAACAATTAATATTCTTTGATCTTCTTTGTGAGTAACTTGAATTTCTTCCCATAGAATACCTTGGTAGTTCTGGGAGGCCTGGGACATTTCTTTGATTGTTTTAAACCTGAAACAACTGAAACAGTGCACTTCTCAGTTGCTGGTCGCTTTGGCGGGCTCCAAAGCAGTCATCTCTGCCACCCTTCCAAAGGGTTAAAAGAAAGCCCATGCTATAAACTGAGCAGCAATTACGGACTGACTGGGAAAATTGCCAGTCATTCCTGGTCTCTGACCCTCTCTACAAGGTGCCCAGCTACTTTGCTTTTGAAATTTATACCTTAATCATGCTTCACATTTGACAGTGTTTTGCATATTTCAAAGCACATTTAAATACATGCTTTCCCTTAGATATTATCGTCACTGCAGACCTAGATTGCTAGGACAGATAATATTCACTGTTTTACACTTGGAAATCTAGGAGGAAGAAAAGGTAACATTTCATGCTCAAGGTCACACAAAACTCAGAGAAAACCCATATTTCTTGTCTCCAAGGCTGATGAGTGTTCAGATACAGGAAGCCATTTCTGTCTCTAACATAACCTTCACTTCATTGTTGATGATATTTAACTCACCAAAGCCAAAATACCTCTGACTTCCAAATTAGCGCTATTGCTGTTTCTGCTTCCGTGTCTATTCTTGGTCTTTTATTTGTTTTCCCTTTATGCCTTGGGAAATAAATTCCAGGGAAGTTAGAATAAAATGATGAATTAGTTGTTTCTGCAAAAATGAATAGTGAGATTTGTGATGGGCTTTTGAGCCCCACTTCCAAGTTTCTTCTTTAGATAGAAGCTTCAGGATCATTATTCACAGAGTTGCAAGAAGTAGCAGAAATCCAGATCTATGTGAAATGCTAATTTAGCATTTCCCCAAGTGTGATATTAATGAGTGTTTTATGGGGCGGGGGGAAGGGTTGCATGTTCAATTTAGCTAAAGTTCTTTGTCAAGGGACCTGTCCTAGCATCTCATGCATGTATAGTCCTTGCTGGTGCGCAGGATGATTTAAGAGTAAGACATTGCTCTAACTTATCTTCCAGAAATTCTTCTACAGGATTATTTTGGGCCAAATTATGCTGTGTGGAGACCTATGTTAGAGAGTGCAGAGATGTCTCCAGAACTTTTTCTTAGTATCATTCAAAGAAGTCATCACAGTTTTATGTATTTCCGAATAGTGTTATATCAAATGATAGTTGCATAAAACCTTCATATAAATTTTCGTAAATGAAAATCTAAAAGGTCTTCTTTGGGGATTTATTAAAATAAAGTGAGGGAATTTAATTTGTATACCTTTGGGCAGGTCATAAGTGGTCTGAAGTATAAAAGCTGAACGTGGCAGGGTGCTAGTACTCCCTGAGGCAGAGGACTGGGATAAAAATGAAAAGGGGAAAATTCACAGAAAAATGCAATTTCTTCAATTGCCCTCGGTGGAGAGGCTGCATCCTGAACAATCAGAGATCCTGCTGGGCCTGTTTATTCCTCCAGCCTGTCTCTCTGGTTGAGATTGAATTTCCCTGGGTACTCACAAGGCCTACTGGGAGCCTCTGTTTCTTTCTTAAGCTTGCTTCACTGATTCTGGGAACAAATTGAAGATGTCTGTTCCCAGATAAATCACATCAGGTTGGATTGCAAGTACAGTTGTGTCTTTACAAGGCAATGCTTTAACTACCGCTTGGTCAATACTCTTAGACCTGGAACTCTATGAAGAGAAGCCCAAGTACCCTCCTTTTATAGATCACACGTTTCTTGGCTCCAGTCTTAATAATTCCTGACGTTTTTCTAGCATTTGGGAATTTTCAGAACACTTTCACTTACTCTACAATGCACAGTGCTGGGGTAACAATGTCCTTTGCACCAGAGACCCAGTGACTCCTGCAGGTGCATGTAGGTGGTCACTGCTTTAGGGGCTGGTTATGGTGTCTTTTTGTTACATATGCTAGCCTACTTCCAGGGATAAGGTGCCATTTCTAAGGTGACATCATAATGCAACACTTTGGTTATTAGTTTTGGCAGCCAGTGTGTTAAGCTGTGACTTAAAGGCAAAATAAATTGTGTTTACATGTCTCTAAGACTATGTAAAGGACTTTGTATAAACTTTCTATGGCAATTTAAAGTTGTTGAAAAATGTACCATTTTTCTTTACATATATTGTATACTTATATTTAAATAGGGGTATCATGATATATAATAACTTTACACATTTTGTTTGAAGTGTTTGGACGATTGCATAAAACCCAGTAATCATCATCTAAAATACATGTTATATAGAATGTGTCCATTCTCTGGGGAAGTTGTCCTGTGACTGCAAGGACACTCCTTGGCAGTCTGTTCACAGCCCTGTTTTAAATTTCTATTACTGTAGGTGTTCTTGGATTTCATGTAATTTTAACCATGTATTCCAGGTTCTGAGGTGCCAAGCTTCTTTTACTCAATACCAAGTTTCTTCTTAATTTAACCATTTTGAGTAACATGTATTATTCATGCATATGCAGGGGGTTCATTGTAATATTTCAATACACATATACTGTATGCAGGGATCAAATCAATATGATATTTGTTGGCTTTTTTCCATGTTGTGTATCAGCGGTTCATTCCTTTTAGTGAGTGAATGAGCAATATTCTATTAATGTACCATAATTTATTTTCCAGTCTGCTATGATGATCATTTGGATTGTTTCTACTTTTGATTATTCTGAATAAGACATTTTAAAATTTTCTTGTGCCAAGATTTTTTTGTAGCTATCTATTTTTACTTCTCCAATTAATGATGGGTTAGACTTTCTGGATCATAGGTTTATTTACCCAAATAAGAAAAAGACATTTTTTTCATTTTCCATTTTCACCAGCAGCAACATGTGGGAATCCTGTTTGCTCCACATCCTCATCAAATTTGTTAGTCTATTTAATTGTAGCCCTTCTATAGGTCATGAAGTCGTCTCCCCTTGAAGTCTTGATTTTCATTTCCCTGGTGATTAATGTTGTTGAGCAAATTTTCAGGATCTAGTGATTG